>NC_141610.1:4454055-4754055 GCF_047967505.1 Dipteris shenzhenensis | reverse complement strand
CTGCGACAGAGAGTGAGTAGCTCTACAAAGAGGGCTAAAGAGGTGATGAAGGTGCCTCATGGAGAGGGCTTGTGCCTTTACTACAACAAGGGCTTGACGCCTCTACAAGGGTAAGGGCTTGCTCTCTCTGTAACTGAAAACACTCTCTCCCAAAGGATGAACCTCACGAATCTTTGAGATGGAGGATGCCTCGAAGAAGGAGGGCTTTATGCCTTGATACAAGATCAAGGGGACAACTTGGTGCTCTGATACCATGATAGCAAAAGAGGGAGGGAGAGAGAGAGAGAGAGAGAGAGAGAGAGAGAGAGAGAGAGAGAGAGAGAGAGAGGAGTGCACACGATATAGCTACTTGTACACTATGTTGTATTGAACATGAACATGAATATATACATGTGAACCCCTTAGGGTTAGGGTTTCCCCTATGCCCTATAGGTATGGTGCAATTTACACCATCCTTAACCGAGGGGCAGGGGAGAGAGAGAGGGGGGGGAGGGGCGGGGATTGCCCCTCCCCCCCCCCAAAACCTATTGCACATGCAAGAGTTTTTTTTTGGGGGGATAGGAAAAGGGACAAGGCGGGCGAGGGGGGGGGAGGCGGGGCAACAATGCGAAATGAGCAATGGAACCATGATCTTTTTGTTAGCAAATTTCTTCTTTACCACTAGGTTATGAAACATTACTTGTAACTATAGAGAAAACATTAATTTTTGGGGTAGCACAATAGGTTTTTTGGGGGGGGCTACCATCTAGTCAAGCCTCACTCGCCCTTGGCCTCCTCCGCTCACCCAACCTCCTCCACTTGCCCCTGCCTCTCAACCTCACTTGCCTTGATCTTTAACCGCATTGGCCTCCTCCGCCCACTATGGCTTTGCCCTATGGCCTCCAGCGCTCACTATGGCTTCACCCACCCTGACATCCTCCGCTGGCCCTGACGTCCTCTTGCCTCTCGGCCTTATCTACTCGAATCTTTGCCTACTCGCGGACCTCGAAAATAAATAAATAAATAATTGTTAATTATATTTAAAAATGATTATATTAATTTCTTATAAAATAAATCTATTTATATTTGCTTTTACTTTTCTAAAATGTAATAAAAAATATATTAATTTGAATTATATTTAACAAATAATTAAATTTAGGATATATAAATTGATGTAAATTGACTTTTTCTTAAATATTTTATAATTTAGTTTTGGTTATTGAAAAAAAAATAAATAAATAAAGTCATAAATGACATCAAGAAACTTGGTTTGGTTTTCACTTTTTGACACTTTTCAAGATATTAATATAAAAAAAAAGATAAATTACAATAAATCATAACTTAAGTTAATTTAATATTATCTATTTTTATTAAAATATTTTTAAAATTAAAAAAAATAAATTGGGAATAAAAATTAATTCTTCAAGAAATTAAAGAATATTAGTGAATCATAAACTAGGGAGCATGTATAAAATCAAAAACTAATTTAGAAATTAGCTCGGGGGGGTCACTCATCATATGTAACCCTAGCATGTGAGTTCCACACAAGAATATTTTTTATTTCTAAAATTTACAAAAATAAATATACATAAGGGATTATTTAAAATAGCTTTGGAAAAAATTTACAGATTTGTATAGAAAAGGGGTACATTTTATTAATGAAAAATTTATAGATAAGGGATTTTAGAAATAGGTCTTGAACGCACGTGATATAGAGGGTTTATATATAGTGACCCCCCCGAGGAAATAAGTGAAGGAACTTGTAAGCTTAGTGTTAGGAAATATGCATTAGTGAGCTTTTATCCTATGTGTGTATCTTCGATGGGTATAATAATTTGAAGTGGCCTTAGAGTTTCTTAGTTTGAGGCTTGTATAAAGTATCATATCTATCAAATATCATTTTCATAGTATTTTCTTGTTCTATACCATGCATCATGCATGAGTGTTGAAAATTTGCATCGGCGTCCTTTTAGCCTATGTGCTTGTCTCCAATGGTTAAGATACTTTGTTTAGGCCTTGAAATAAGTAATTTCAAATCCTCTAAAAAGTATCATAAACATCGAATATCATCTTCATGGTTTGGAATGCATATTATTGAGTCCTTGCTGCTTACCATGCATCATACTTGGGTGTTAAAAAATATGCTTCATTGTGCTTCTAGCATATATGCTTCGCTTTGATGTTAATGATACTTTGCAAAAGATTCAAACTCACTTAGTTAAGGCCTCTGTAAAGTATCATACCCATCAGATGTCATTTGCATGGTTTGAAATGAATATTTCCTCGTTTCATAAAATGCATGATGCATAAATGTTGAAACATATGTATCGGTGTGCTTGGGCCTATGTGCTTGCCCCTAATAAGTATGATACTTTGCATAGGCCTTAAACTTACTTATTTTAAGGCATGTGCAAAGTATTGTACCCATCAAATATCAATTGCATAGTTTTGAATGCATTTTACATATTTTTACTAAACCCTATACCCCTAGGCTCTAAACCCTAATTCCTAGACCCTAGACCCTAGACTCTAAAATCTTAATCTTATACACCAACCTATAAGCCCTAAATCCTAGACCCTAGACCCTAGATTCTAGACTCTAAACTCTTAACCTTATACTTAAACCTATAAGCCCTAAACCCTAAACCCCGAGACCCTAGATTCTAGACTCTAAACTCTTAAACTTATACATAAACCTATAATCCCTAAACCCTAAATCCTAGACCCTAGGCCCTAACCTTAACCCTAAATCTTATACTCTAAACCCTAGATCCTAAACCCTAGATTCTAGATTCCAAAGTCTTAACCTTATACACTAGCCTATAAGTCATAAACCCTAAACCCTATATCCTAATTCCTAGACCCTGAATCCTAAACCCTAGATCATAGATTCTAGACTATAAAATCTTAACCTTATACACTAACCCATAAGCCCTAAACTACAAACCCTAAACTCGAAACAGTAAACCCTAAACTCATGACCATAGATGCTTGCCCCTACATGCTAGACCCTAAAATGTAGATCTTAGATCTTAGATATTAGAACCTAGACCCTAGAGCCTAGACACTAAACCCTAAACCCTAGACCATAGATCCTAAGGCCTAGCTAAACCCTAAATTCCAAACGTAAGTCCCACTTGTTTATTTTGCAAGGAGGCCAAGGAGACTCACATGCATCTATTCTGGGACTGCTTCTTTGTCAGAGACGTTTGGAAACAGATCGGGCTCAGTTTGATAGGAGCTCAAGTGACCTTCAGACTAAATTGGAAAATGGCGCTCCTAGGAGATATATGCAGGATGACCGACCCTTTGTGTGAGATTTGGCAGGTGATCAGAGGGCATGTCATAATGCATGTGTGGAGGCAAAGAAACAATCTTGCCTTCCATAGGCCACACTTAGGGAGACTAATGATTGTAGCCATTATAGAGGACACAAGAAAGGCAATGAAATACTTTGGTTAAAAGAATGATGCTTGTAATCTTTTAGGAAACATCAGGAACTGAGTGTTCCTGCCTCCTTGCTGGGAGGACACACTGATGATGTATTTCTTTTTTCTACCTTTTTTTACTCTAATACAATGACTCTTACTGCCAAAAAAACATTTTCATGGTAAAGAAAGGACATGCCCTTGTTTTTCACCATGCATTATGCATGAGCATAGAAAAACATGCATTGGTGGTCTTCTACCCATGAAAATGTTACCCGATGGGAATGATACTTTGCATAGGCCTTAAAATCTCCTATTCTTAGGCTTGTTCAAAGTATCTTGCCCATCAACTACCATTTTTATGGTGAAGAAAGAATAGTTTCGTGTTTTTCAACATGCATCATGCATGAACATAGAAAAACATGCATCAGTGGTCTTCTATCCATGTAAACAGTACCGAATGACCATGATACTTTGCAAAAACCTTAAAATTACCTATTTGAAGCCCTATGCAAAGTATCATGCCCATCAGGTACCATTTTATGGTTTGGAAATAATAATTGTTATTTTTGAAGATGCACCATGCATGAGCATTGAAAAACACGTATCGGTGATCTTGTAGCCATGCAAACGTGTCTTGTCCATTGGGTGTCATTTTCATGTCTTGAAGAGTATTTTTTTTTGCTTTTTAACATGCATCCCTCATGCATCATGCATTTTCGATGCACGACATGCATCAGAGGTCTTCTAGCCATGCAAATGGTACCCAATGGGCATGATACTTCGTACAGCATTAAAATCACCTAGTTTAAGGCTCTTGCAAAGTATCATGTCCATCAAGTACCATTTTTATGGTGAAGAAATGTACTTCCTTCAAAATGGATTGCTTAATGAAATTGGTAGAATAACATGCATCGGTGGAATCCATGCAAAATGGTACGTTATGGGCTTGATATTCTACGTGGGTCTTAAAATCACTTATTTTAAGGTTTTGCCAAAGTATCATGCCCATCGGGTACCCTTTGCAAGGCTTGGAAAGATATGTTCTTGTTTTTCAACATGCATTGTGCATGAGCATTAAAAAACATGTCGGTCTTCTAGCCATGCAAATGGTACCAGGTGGGCATGATACTTAGCATGGACCTTCCTAGTTTAAGACTTGTGCAAAGTATCATGCCCATTGGGTGTCATTCGCATGGCACGGCTTGGAGGGTCATTGTTTGCTTGGGCGTAGCCATTTTTGGTAAGGTTCAGGTAATTTTATGTATATAGGTACCTTGCATGACCCATAACTTATGGATTGCTTAATGAAATTCGAAAAACTTTGTCTACATTCAAAACTTGAACATGAAACCGAAAAATTATAGAATAATGATTTGTAATGAGACATGTGAAGCATGCATCCTGAAGAGTATAGGAAATAGCAATTTATTCAAAAACGTCAAAAATTTATTCTGTACATACATGCAACCACATAATCATTCAAAAGTACACTATGTGAGCTTCACCTCAACCCAAGGACACACCTAAATGAGAACATTAGGTATGGGTTAATAGGCCTCTAATGTTGCACACTAAAGTGATGCATACCTATTTGAGAGCACGCTCCATAACTTTTTTTTAATTTGTTGAAAACCAAAACGGATTGAAAATTTGGAATCCAAAAAGTGGTACTACTTCATGGTGGTCTTAAAACATTGATAGTTGTTGATATTGGTATATAGATTCACCCTGAAATGGAAGAAGTTGAAAATGTGCAATTTGTGCATGTGCAAAGACTTTTAATAAATCCAACACTATTTACAATTTGAAAATTTATTTCCTTTTCCATGCACTGTTATGGATAAAATTGTCTAAGGAAAAAGGCATTAATATGTATGTGTGTTTGTATATGTGGCAATAGTATAATAAAATATGGTGTTCATAGGGCTCAAGGTTGAGGTGGCAGGGCATGACCATGTGCCACCCTTCCATGTAAGAGGACCCATAAGGTGTGTTGTACATAATCCATAATAGTAATATTATAAAATGCAAGGTGGCATGGCTCCTCCATGTGCGACCCCTCCACCTAGGCTGCATTTAAGGAGATATGGCTCAAAGTCCATGAGAGAAGCAATATAAAATAGGTGGAGATGGATATTATATTGAGTTATACCCTCCATATGAGATAGACCCATGTGGGGGAGGTATAGAAGGACCAAGAGAGCTAGTTAAATAATGGGGAAAGTAGGATGAGGTGGCAAGATTCCTTGTGCCAACCCTCCACTTGTCCTCCTAGAGGTTTGAACATATTATAAAATTGGAAAGAGACCAAGGGAGTATCATAGACTTGAGATATGGGGCTTGATTTATGTGGAAAATTGAGGCAAAGGGTTGTCGCACACAATTGAGAGTGCGTAACCACCTAGCCCACATGGGAGACTTTTCCACACACACCATGCATGTGGGAGGATACATTAATGTGGAGAGACCCCCTCTTTTGGCTATAAAAGGAAGGGGCTATTCCTTGATGAGACACGCTCATTCTTGTAAAGCCACCTAGCTAGTATTTTGATATTTCCCTCTCATCCCTTCTTTCCAATAAAGTATGGTTCTCTTCCCTTGATGTCCACATCTCAACATTCCTCCTCCTATCATGTACCTGCTTCTCTTCCCCCTCTCCCTTTCCCCTTGTGTCATAGTCTCCCTTTTCCTTCCCTCCACTTCTAATTCCTTGTTCACCCCTATGACATCCCTTCGCCCTCGTGATCTCCTTTTCTCTATGGCCTTTGAGCGTCGCCATACTTAGTCTCTAGCCTTTGGTCTCGGTTTCTTTTTCGGCTAAAAGCACTTGCGAGACAAGAAAGCTGAAAAGCTTGGTCAAGGCACAAGGAACAAGTTGCGGGTCGAGGAAAGCAATGGTACGGTATCGAAATGGCACTAGAAGACACTTTTGCAACGTTTGCGAAGGGAGAAACAATGAGAAGAAAGAAAGCTCCTTGCAGAGCAGCAGTAGGAAGCAATTATAGATGCATGCACCGCCTCCTCCACTGCCTCCCCCACTCCACTCCCCCCCCCAACCCTTTCTCTCCTCCACCCCTCCTCCCCCCCTCCATGGCCTTCCCCCACTTTGCCCCCCTCCACCTCCTAACATCTAGCTCCCCACAAATAATCAACAACACAACATAGGATAACATATTGTATGCCTTGCTCCACGTAAATGGTATTTATTATGTGGCATCCACGTAAGAAAGATGATATCTCTTATGTGGCATCCACATAGAACACATGTGCATCCACAATATATTATGGAATGAAATGGTGTATTGATACACCGCCTATATGTTGAATTCAACAAACTCTTTCCAATCAAATGGTGTATCTATACACCATCTATTAGTCCATATTTGTGTGGAGGTGACCATTTTGTTGCAAATTTAACCATCATGATGTATTGAGTGAGGTCACCACTTACAACTTTGCGAAAATTTTAGCTTTATTAGGCCATATTTGTGTCGAAGTGACTCATTCAGTGCTCCAAAAAATCTAGGTTTGGAGTTCCAAGTGATACTAAGTGGAGGGTATTTGCTCAAAAACAAAAGTCCAAATGAAGAGAAAAAGTACAAATGTTTTGAATAGTGTGTTCATATTTTGGGACTTTGTTTCAAATGTTTACAAGTCTGTAGGTGCCTAATATAGTGTGTTTTAAACATTATTTTGCACTAAGATATAGAAGATCCAAGAATAGCAAGATACATTACAAGAGTTTTTCAGTTTGCATTGAGTTTGCTTTCATGGTCATTGAGTTTGGAGTATACTCATATGAGCAACTCATAGGTTCCATATATTATTGATTCTTTATAATATATAACAAGCTTGATATCTAAAGTAAACTACACATAATTTCCAGATCTTAATATATGTTTTTCTCCGTGCATGGTGTACAAAAATATTGTTTCTTCACCATGCAAATGTTATTTATGGGCATGATACTTTGCACAGGTCCTAAAATTGGTGATTTTAGGGCCCATGCAAAGTATCATGCCCATCAAGTACTATTTTCATGGCTAGAAGACCACTGATGCATGTTTTTACATGCACATGTATGATGCATGTTGAAAAACTAGAAATATTCTTTCTAAGCCATGAAAGTAGTACTTGATGGGCATGATACTTTGCACAGGCCTAAGAAAGTTTATTTTAAGATCCATACAAACTATCATTCCAATTGAGTACCATTTTGCATGGTTAGAAGACCACCAATGCATGTTTTTCTACGCTTATGCATGATGCATGGTGAAAAACAAGGAAATATTCTTTCTTCACCATGCAAATGATATATGATGAGCATGATACTTTGCGATGGCATTAAAATAAATTATTTTCATGCTTTTAAAAAGTATCATGCCCATAGGGTACCATTTTCATGGCTAGAAGACCTCCGATGAGCATGATACTTTGCGATGGCATTAAAATAAATTATTTTCATGCTTTTAAAAAGTATCGTGCCCATAGGGTACAATTTTCATGGCTAGAAGACCTCCGATGAGCATGATACTTTGCGATGGCATTAAAATAAATTATTTTTATGCTTTTAAAAAGTATCATGCCCATAGGGTACCATTTCCATGGCTAGAAGACCTCCGATGCATGCTTTGCATAAAAAATGCATGATGAATGCTGAAAAACTAGGAATATTCTCTCCAAGCCATGAAAATGACACCTAATAGACAAGATTCTTTGCAAAAGTATTAAAGTAGGTAATTTTAAGGCCCATGAAAAGTATCATGCTCATTGCGTACCATTCATATGATGGCTAGAAGACCATAGACACATGTTTTCCTACGCTAATGCAAGATGCATGTTTAAAAATAAGGAAATATTATTTACAAGCCATGCAAATGGTACCTAATGGGAATGATACTTTTCATGAGACTTACAATAGGTGGTTTTATGATTTTGGCAAAGTATCATGCCCATTGCATACCATTTACATGGCTAGAAGACCACTGATGCATGTTTTTCTACATTCACGCATGATGTATGCTTAAAAACAAGGAAATATTCTTTCTTCACCATGCAAATGGTAGTTGATGGGATGATACTTCTCATAGGCATTAAAATAGATGATTTAAGACCCACTCAAAGTATATTTCCCATTAAGTACCATAGAAGGCCACCAATGCATGTTTTTCTACTCTCATGCATGATGCATGGTGGAAAACAAGGACATATTCTTTCTTCATCATGAAAATTATACTAGATGGACATGATACTTTGCAAGGAAATTAAAATAGGTGAGTTTAAGGCTCGTGAAAAGTATCGTGCCTATGGAGTATTATTTGTATGGCTAGAATACCATCGATGCATGCTTTTCTATGCTCATACATGATGCATGTTGAAAAACAAAGAAATATTCTTACTAAGCCATGAAAATGGTACCTCATGGGAATGATACTTGTTAAAGCAAGCATGGATAGTATTATAATCCATGCCAACATTCATAAATTTCTTCTTTACTTTGTTTCTTATTGGCATCATGGTATTTGGTTTGGAAAATATATGAGCTAAATTAGCATCACATTGGCTGAAGCAAAGAACTAATATCTATAGGATGATTGGGATATCGGTGGTCTTCTAGCAATGCAAGTGATACCCAATGGGCATGATAGTCTTCATGGGCCTTAAAATAAACCTATTTTAATACTTGTACAAAGTATTATGCCCATAAAGTACCATTTTCATGGTTTGGAAAGAGTATTTCCTTGTTTTTCAACATACATCGTGCATGAGCATAGAAAACACACCGATAGTCTTTAGCCATGCAAATGATATTCGATGGGCATGATACTTTTCATGGTCCTTAAATTCACCTATATTTGTAGAGTATAATTCTCATTAAGTGTCATTTGTATGGCTTGGAGAGAATATTTCGTTGTCAAATTGCACCATGCATCATGCATTTTCGATGCAAAACATTCGTTGGTGGTCTTCTAGCCATGCAAATGGTACCCAATGGGCATGATCCCTTTCATAGCCCTTAAAATCACCTAGTGTAAGGTTGATAAAAACTATCATGTCCATAAAGTACCATTTGCATGGTGAAAAAAAATATTTCCTTGTTTTTCACCATGCATCATGTATGAGCATAGAAAAACATGCATCAATGGTCTTTTGGCCATGAAAATGGTACGTATGGGAATGATACTTTGTATGGGCCTTAAACTCACCTAGTTTAACAAGTATCATGCCCATAAGATACCATTTTCATGACTTAGAAAGAATAGTAAGTTCTTTTTCAATATGCATCATGCATGAGCATGTAAAAATATGCACTCAATATGCATTGGTGGTCTTCTAGCCATACAAATGGTACTTGATGAGCATGATATTTTTCATGGGCCTTAGAGCAAATTGTGCATAGGTGGTCTTCTAGCCATGCAAATGGTCCCTGATGGGTATGATACTTTGCATGGCCCTTAAATGCACCTAGTTTAAGGCCCATAAATAGTTTGATACCCATAGAGTTCCATTTACATGGCTAGAAGAGACCCAAGAATAAACATGGGGATGATTAAGCTTACTTCTAAGGGAGGATAGCAAGAATAGCATAAGAACTAGAGGCCACCTACCTTGCACAATACCTATTACAAGATCTTTGCTTAATCTCTAGCATTGAGGCGTAAATTTAAAATGGGGGATTGGATCATAGAGGAGCAAAAAGAATTTATTCGATGGAGGCACATCCTTGAGGTAGTTTTGACATTATGGGAAGGTTTGACCTATGCAGAGGAGCAAGATATTTGTTTGATGAAGGTTGACTTTGATAAGACCTACGATAGGATGGAGTGGGGTTTTCTACAAAGATAACGCATGGATATGGGTATAGGTCCAATGTTTTGGAGTTATGTTGAAATTCGCTTAGTACAAGCCAGAGCCAAAATTGAAGTTAAAGGACAAACTTATGAGGATTTTCCTTTGCAAAGATCAATTAGACATGGATGTCTCCTCTCACCCCTCCTTTTTGCCAAAGGTGTAGACTCAGTTTTTCTTTGAATCGGCTTATTCTTTTCCTTGTAATATTCCAAAGTTTGTGCCAACAAAACTGTATAAAGTATGGTTCCATTATATGAAATGGTATATCTATGTTGTACCCTATTGTTTTTAATTTTTTCCATGTATGATGTAGGGACCGCATGGATCCATTAATGCTATAAATTTCTTTTATTATATGTTTGAACCCTTTTCTGATTTCCTTTCTCAACTTGGTGTTTTCTATAATGTCCATGTCTAGAGTCACCACATGTCCCCATTCCTTATGTACAAACGTGGTGAGTGCTATGTTTTTGCAATTGCAGATATTATTCAGATAGATTTTAAACGTTATTTCAGGTCTGCGTAGGATAGCTGACAAGGGTTTTCTGAAGGACCATCAAAAAGATATTTCATTAATCAATTCACAACCAAGACTACAATTCCATTCATCAAAGAAATCTTTGAACGGTGCTTTTATGGAAGAAAACTCCAGCGTGGGGTTGTCAAATAAGACATGAATGAATGTATTAGGGGTGTTCTTCTTGCAATCCAACGTCAATCTTCCATGTGGCAACAAAGATATTGATCTCTGTAGACAAACACATACATGTTAGTCGCTATTCCTTCTCATCATAGAGTAAATGTCAAGCTGGAAAAGCATGGCCCCTCGTGGTGCAAGAAACTATTGCTCCCTCTCAAGGCTTTTGTAGTTCGTACCTCTGATTCAGGGCTATCCAGATGGACTGAGCAATCTGTAGGTGGTTGCCAATCAATAAACATGCTTCCTGTTTGGCCTCTTTGAGGGTAGGGGGTGTTACGGATGTGCCCTCTAGTCATGCTTGAGCGACCAACAAACCTCGCCCTCTTGGCTGGTCCATATGCTCTCATGGGTTGTGCTTTCAATGATCTGAGCATCAGTTCCCCATATGAAATAATGTCAGGAGAAGGCTGAGGTAACAACGGGGCTTGGGGGCTGTTCTCCATGTTTTTTACTGCTGTCAATACCAGTTCCCTCATATAGTAGAAATTGAGTGATGCTTTGCAAAACAAAACCATATCATTTGTTTTCATAAACAAGAGGAAGGATTAAACGCAGCCTTCAGGGGGTGATTAGGGAAGAAGAATGGTAAGTTGTGGGCAATGAACCATATAGCATAGTCATATCAGAGAGGTTGTGCCCTACAGTCTATGTTCTCTTCCACAGATCTGTATTTCACATACGGGCATCCCACATCGAAGATATCATTGAGGTATTTCGGAGTCCTCTTCTCTGTTTCTGATATTCTGCTTTTGCATCTCCCAAAGACACCCACTAGCAAGGATGTTTTTATCGAAGCTATGCTTGTATATTAATATTAAATCTTGGCGAAAGTTTATCGAGCTAGTTTTTTTAGTTTCACTATATTTGTATAACATATTAGAAATTTATATATTTTCTTTTAAAATTTAAAGAAAAACTTGTAAATTGTGGCGAAACTTTAAATTTATTCTCATAAAAGTTTCAAATCTTGGCGAAATTTTGAAGCCTTTATTTTTATTAGGGCATACAAACTTTCGACACCAATATAAAAGTTTCACTTCTTTACGAAACTGATAGGAAATAATCATCTATGCCCACTAGTGAAGCACACCTACTTGTGGTGAAGGCGGACATCGGGAAGAAGGATGCAAGTGGATAATTGTGGAAAATACTTATCTAAAAATTATGGGCTACCCTTTTAGCCTCCACTTTCACATTCTTTTCCATATTGATGAAATTTACAAAGAATAGCCAAGTATCCAGAGCAAATGGGGCCAGCAAGTTCATATCATGTAGCTCCCATGTTTTGTTATCATATGCACTTAGTTCTGCCTCCAAGACCCGGAATGGGAAGAAGGGATTAGTATAGGTCCTTGTGGAGCTTTTCTTCAGTGTTATTGTGGTGGTCATTAGTTAACTAGTCACAGTAAATAGTTTCTTTATCCTCCTTTGATAAACCTTCCATGTCACAAAAGATGTGTTGTGGGATGCTGGATGACAATTCTGGCAGAGAAAAGCACTTCAGGCCCAAGTTTTCTGAGGACAATGGGCTAGTTGGAGGTGGTAGATTGGAGAGTATGAATAAGTTTTGCATGGTATCTGGGGATTTCTCTGCAAAAGTCAATAAGGTAGTATTGTCTTCCTCCATGAGTTGTTCTAAATTGTCTGCTAGTTGGTTCACTAATGAAATAGTCTTATCAACATTTCCTTTCCCAAGCACTAGAATACGGCACTAGTCCTTTAAGGAGAGTTGTAACAACAACAACTTCATGGAATCTGGGTTTTCTTTTAGTTCATGAGAATCCAACTCAATGATGGTGTAGTGTATCCCATTGGTTCAATTTCCAAAATCTGAGTATCATCTTATACTCAAACCAAAACAGGTATAAATTACAACATAATTGTGAACATGTGAAACCCATTGGGATACCAGTTATTTGTTTAAAGATTTCCATCCCCAATTGAATGTGCATGTTCTCTAGGAGCCAATTATTGACTTCTATGCATTCTTCCTTTTGGAGGTGAATCCCTTGTCTGTTCTTCCTGTCCCTCCATGTACATTCCTTTTTGTTTAAATGTAGTCAAATATATTTCAACTCCATTTTCTCAAAGGCCCACTCGATGATTTCTATCATAATTGCCTCTAGTCCCCATTCCCCATCCAGGGGGATATTCTCACAGCATTTCCCGATGTCTACTGTGAATAAAGAGTGGATTTTCTTTGGGAGGTTCAACTTAACTTCATATGATGAATTCACAATCCAAAATGTAGTTAGTGCAATTCTTGTACTATTCCAAACCTTGTCTTGGAGGTCCTTTGCCATTCTCATTATTGGATCTAGGCATCCTTGTAGTATCAGTGTCATTGTTTTTTCCAATTCAAAAAATACACATGAGTGTGCATTCGTAACCCATAGGAATGCCTCCTTGTGGGCTTTGTATGTAGCCACATTAGGTAAGGAAATGATAGTGACTGTAGTGAGAAGTGTAGGTCAAAGTTGTTGATCTCAGCGACCAGTTGGTCTAGAATCGATGGGTTTGTAATCTTTATAAAATCTTTTCTTCCCAATCTTTCCCTTGCTTTCTCATAGATAAATGCTTTGCAAATAAAATCCGGTGTATTGGTTGATTTGTTCATAGAAGTTATTAGTAAACAGCTTGTCAGGTGTTCGATTTTTGACCTCATTTTTGGTAACTCCATATAGCAGAGTTTTTCTTTGAATCGGCTTATTCTTTTCCTTGTAATATTCCAATGTTTGTCCCAACAAAACTATAAAAAGTATGGTTCCATTATATGAAATGGTATGTCTATGTCATACCCTATACTTTCTAATTTTTTCCATGTATGATGTAGGGACCGCATGGATCCATTAATGCTATAATTTTCTTTTATTATATGTCCTAACCCTTTTCTGATTTCCTTTCTCAACTTGGTTTTTTCTACAATGTCCGTGTCTAGAGTCACCACATGTCCCCATTCCTTATGTACAAACGTGGTGAGTGCTGTGTTTTTGCAATTGCAGATATTATTAAGACAGTATGTAAACGTTATTTCAGGTCTGCATAGGATAGCTGACAAGGGTTTTTTGAAGGACCGTCCAAAAGATATTTCATTAATCAATTCACAACCAAGACTACAGTTCCATTCATCAAAGAAATCTGTGAACGGTGCTTTTATGGAAAAAAACTCCAACATGGGGTTGTCAAATAAGACATGAATGAATGTATTAGGGGTGTTCTTCTTGCAATCCAATGTCAATCTTCCATGTGGCAACAAAGATACTGATCTCTACAGACAAACACATACATGTTAGTCACTATTCCTTCTCATCATAGAGTAAATGTCAAGCTGGAAAAGTATGGCCCCTCGTGGTGCAAGAAACCATCTTGCTCCCTCTCAAGGCTTTTGTAGTTCATACCTGTGATTCAGGGCTGTCCCGATGCGCTGAGCAATTTGTAGGTGGTTGCCAATCAATAAACATGCTTCTTGTTCGGCGTCTTTGAGGGTAGGGGGTGTTATGGATGTGCCCTCTAGTCATGCTTGAGCGACCAGCAAACCTCGCCCTCTTGGCTGGTCCATATGCTCTCATGGGTTGTGCTTCCAATGATCTGAGCATCAGTTCCCCATATGAAATAACGCCAGGAGAAGGCTGAGGTAACAACGGGGCTTGAGGGCTGTTCTCCATTTTTTTTATTGCTGTCAATACCAGTTCCCTCATACAGTAGAAACTGAGTGACGCTTTGCAAAACAAAACCATATCATTTGTTTTCATAAACAAGAGGAAGGATTAAACGCAGCCTTTAGGGGGCGATAAGGGAAGAAGGATGGTAAGTTGTGGGCAATGAACCATATAGCATAGTCATATCAGAGAGGTTGTGCCCTACAATCTATGTTCTCTTCCACACATCTATATTTCACATATGGGCATCCCACATTGAAGATATCATTGAGGTATTTAGGAGTCCTCTTCTCTGTTTTTGATATTCTGCTTTTGCATCTCCCAAAGACACCCACTAGCAAGGATGTTTTTATTGAAGCTATGCTTGTATATTAATATTAAATCTTGGCGAAAGTTTATCGAGTTAGTTTTTTTAGTTTCACTATATTTGTATAACATATTAGAAATTTATATATTTTCTTTTAAAATTTAAAGAAAAACTTATAAATGTTGGCGAAACTTTAAATTTATTCTCATAAAAGTTTCAAATCTTGGCGAATTTTTCAAGCCTTTATTTTTATTAGGGCATACAAACTTTCGACACCAATATAAAAGTTTCACTTCTTTATGAAACTAATAGGAAAAAATCATCTATGCCTACTAGTGAAGCACACCTACTTGTGGCGAAGGCGGACATCGGGAAGAAGGATGCAAGTGGATAATTGTGGACAATACTTATCTAAAAATTATGGGCTACCCTTTTAGCCTCCGCTTTCACATTCTTTTCCATGTTGACTAAATCCGCAAAGAATAGCCAAGTATCCAGAGCAAATGGGGCCAGCAAGTTCATATCATGTAGCTCCCATGTTTTGTTATCATATGCACTCAGCTCTGCCTCCAAGACTCGGAATGGGAAGAAGGGATTAGTATAGGTCCTTGTGGAGCTTTTCTTCAATGTTATTGCGGTGGTCATTAGCTAACTGGTCACAGTAAATAGTTTCTTTATCCTCCTTTGATAAACCTTCCATGTCACAAAAGATGTGTTGTGGGATGCTAGATGGACAATTCTAGCAGAGAAAAGCACTTCAGGCCCAAGTTTTCTGGGGACAATGGGATAGTTGGAGGTGGTAGATTGGAGAGTATGAATAAGTTTTGCATGGTATTTGGGCATTTCTCTACAAAAGTCAATGAGGCAGTACTGTCTTCCTCCACAAGTTGTTCTAAATTGTCTGCCAGTTGCTTCCCTAATGAAATAGTCTTATCAACATTTCCTTTCCCAAGCACTAGAATACGGCACCAGTCCTTAAAGGAGAGTTGTAACAACAACAACTTCATGGAATCTCAGTTTTCTTTTAGTTCCTGAGAATCCAACTCAATGCTGGTGCAGTGTATAGGTTTCCTGAACATAGTTAGCATAGCTTGGCACCCAAGGGAAGGGGCAGGGAGGGGCTCCGAATATCCCAACCCTCTCAAATCGTGATTGTACGCAGAGAATTGCTGCAATAAAAATTGCATCAAGCATTCCATTAGTACAAGAGATTTTTGTTATCCTTACATGGTAATGCTTATGTGTGTTTGATCCTATCTACTAGTAGCTTTTCTCTTCATTATCTGTTCAACATTTTCTTTTCTTGTAATTTCAAGTCCCTATCATACTTATAAGATGCCAAGCTTATCTATTTCTATTCAGCAACAACCCCTATTATAACAATTTCTCCATTTCCAAACATAGCATCTCTTTCTTGTAGTATGCAATACTTGTTCCCCAACATCAACACCCTGCTATGAGTTGTATTTACACATTTAACTGGTACTGAAGCAAGGTACAACATTCTTCATAAAAATTTTCTTTTGGATATGACATGAGAAATTCTTTTCTTTTTACTACTGCTTTTATAAAACGCTTTCACATTCTAGGTTTATGTTTATGAAACTACATTGTGTATTTCAATACTTCAAAATAGTAATCTTTTCTAGACAATCTGGAAGACCCATACAGATACTCTTTTGAATAAACAAATGTATACCCAGCTCCCATGGGTTCTTTTAATAATGTATACATTCCTATAGTTAGCATTGTACACCTTGTCAATGTTTATCATATGTCTTTGAGTGTAATTCCTGTTATACCATAGTCACCATCAAAATTCAAAAGGAACCTTAATTCTATATGTCAAGTATGAATTTCTATACCAGTTCTAGATTGTTCCTGTGTCCATGGCACATTTTACTAAACTATCATTAGAACAATTTGTGTTATTAGTAATTTTCAAATCAAAAAAGTAATGGGTTATCCCCATCAAAGTGTTCTTGTTACTGATTCCAACTCCTTCCTCCAGATCTTCACTTCCAAAATTCATCATAAATGTTCTCAGAGAACCGTGGAGAGAAGTATAGGGACTCACCAGCCACCATCCAAACAAACATAGTTAGCTCAATTTGGGAAGGCAGGCTTCAATGCCCCTATGCAATTGTTATCCATGTAACTCCACAATAGTAATCAGATATAATAACTAATGAGGTCTCTTTTCAACCAATATAATGAAATTCTAGACTCAATAACTAGTAGAATTTGTGGTAGGCTTCCAATAACTAGTAAAGTGTCAATGTCCATCCTTACAATATCAGTAAAAAGATTATGGGCTATTTATTTCATTAGGACTACAATATTTGAGAAATGGATTGCCTAATGATTATAGTTTCCATCATTTATTTTGCTAGTTAAAAGTCATTCTTGTAACTGTATATATCCACAATTCACCATTAAAGGCAGTGGGAGTTGTAGTGCTACCAACACATTGCATCATACATCATTCCTCACTTGGTCGTAACCTTATATTTGATAAGTAAAGGTGATTTACTTCTATCTCCATGGATGGGATTATTTCATACATATGCTGTAGGCCAGAGATTAAACAGTATCTTGTAAAAATATAGTTCTCTCTCGACTATGACCATCAAGGTCTCATTATCAGTTTTCCCACTTCATCTTTTTCATTTAGAAAAAGTTTTAAGACCTTAATCCCTTTCATAAAAAAAATCCCATTCTCTTATTTACTATTTAGAACGTTGTTTGGAGTAAGTGACCCTTCTGCCAGTATGCTCAGGGGTACGATATTGATTAGCATGCTATTGTAATAATGGAGACCCCGGTGCTGTAGCCCTAAAACTAGTGACAACAATCCTTTTCCATCAAAGATTGTAGTATGGTGAGCCTTCCTATACTGGCTAGCTCTCTATACTCCTGTGTGGGAAAATAGAATCAATAAATGTTCTCTATTGACACAAACAAAAGTAGAAGAGGCAATATCATAAAATGCAAGGGTATATCAGTCCTAAGAATCAACTTTTAGGTGAATCGTAATAAGGAGTCTAGTAGTCATTGTAATGTGGAACAATCAGCGTATTGTTTTTTGATGAGCCAGCATTCTTTTAGTAACACAAGGTCTCATAGTCTGACACTTCGTGGTGGCTAACACCCATCCACTACTGCTGCTACAACGACTGTCCCCTTCGACGGACCTTATTACTTGGGTTATGACCCTCATTACCTTCACGCTCACACAGCAGATACTTCCTGTGGACTAAACCATGCATTGGTTGTGGTGAAACAGTGTGAGTGCGTGCCTTGGCATGCATGCGAGTAGATGATTATCAAAGCAATACACATATCACAGAATTAATAAGTAGCACAATGGGACTAGGGAGCATATTTTTCATATATGGTCGGTCCGGAGCTTCCCCACACCATCAGATGGTACTCCACTCTACCATTGTTATGATATTCTTCTACCAGGAAAAGACATGCGCATTCGTATGAGGGGTACGCCCATATAAGATGTCGCAATTAACTTCTTGAAGATGAAACTAGCTGTCTAATGTCCTGATTCCATTGTTCATTCATAGTATATAATGACTTGATTGTTTGTGGTTCCTCCATCATTACGGGAGAAAGGAAACGAATGAGTAAACATACTGCACTCAGGTAGTGCTGGGTTAAAAATTAGAGTCGTATGGGCTACGAGGTGGAGTCACAATCCCGATCCAACTGCACCAGGTAGCTTGCTATGCTTCTTTACTGATGGAGCCGTCCTTGTGCTTTTAAACAGCACTCAGGCAACTCAATTCATCGAACGAATATGAGAACCTCTCCTTATGCTAGACGTCGTAAAGATAATTTAAGATCCTACATCCGTTAGCAACGCAACATGCTTCAAGAACTTTTCAACAAATCGTTGTATTTCCTGTGCAGTTGTATGATAAATCCTCCAAAGATGCACAGGGCATGAGAGGCACATGAGCTTCTTCAGACCTATCGTATTGAACGAGCTTGGTCACACAATCGACGGTCTTCTTTATGAACAATATTATCATTATCAATCCAGTATGGGAGAAAGTGTCTCACTTCCCCACAAGCATACCATGTTGAAGCGTATCCTTGTGAGACTACCAGGTCGAGCATATACATTAAGCATGGGTGAGTGACCTTCCCTGTGCAAAGAGGCGGTCCTCAGGTCATAAGAGAGATTATAACATGAACGTTCATGCTGTCGTAGTATGCAAAAGGGAGATAAGGGTAGTTGGGTCTCATCATCTTCCCCTAACGAACATGAGTCATTTCTTATACCCAGGCTTTTTGCATTCGATACAAAAGCTGAAAAACAGTGTGGCAATTTGTTGTGGCACAATTTTCTGGATTGATTAATAGCAGATTGGCTTCCCTGTGCTTTATCGAAGCACTCAGCACTACCTCCTATTCGTTGTTACTGAGGGAAGAAGGAGAAGAACTACCATCGAAGTGGGCTACTCCTAACGTGCTCGTAAATGAGGGATCCTCTCCAAAACATGTTGTTTACGAATGCTAGGGCTATGATGTCAATAAATGGCTATCACTATCAGCAATTTGAATTGAGAAGGTCGATAAGGCAAGGTTGCCCACTAGTCCCTTTGCTTTTTGCCATAGTCACTAAGCCTTTACTCATGCAAATTGACAGATAGCTCAACAGTGGTAGCATTAAGGGACTAAAGATGCCTAGAGTTGGGATGGTATTCTGCTCATAATTTTTCGCAGATGACAACACCACTTTTTTGTCACGCACAGAGGAGAACATTAACAAATTTCTAGAAACTGTGGACGAGTTTGCCACACCATCTAACTAAAAGTTCAACAAGGACAATACGATAGCTCTCTGGCATGGCTAGAATGAGGAAACCCCATGGACAGCTAACTTTGAGTTCAAATGAATCCCAAAAGGGCAAATACTGAGATACCTTCGGTGCCCAATCGGGGTAGGAGTCTCCCTGAAAGACAAATTTGACTGGGCAATCAGGAGAATAAAAGACAAGTTTGATAGGTGGGAGGGGAAAACCTTCTCCCTTGCTGCTCGGATTACCATCGCTAAGCGTATGCTTGAGTCTTCACTAGTCTATGTTCTTTCAGTTATCAAGCAAATTTAAGGACAGTTGACAGATTAATCTCGAATTTTATCTAGGAAGGGAGGTGGCACTCAATGAAGTAGGAGCTAATGATAGCCCCTAAGGCGAATGGTGGCCTAGGGCTGACTACTATGAAGGAAAAAAATGATGGGTTGTGTAGCAAGTGGCTGCTCTAGCTTGGAAGCAGTCAACCATGGGCAACAATCTCAAGAATTTTGATCTGCTTAAATGCTCTAAAAAAGATTAACTATCCATGGCTGGACATGATCTTATTAGAATTTGCAATCAGGATCCCCCAACCTGAATTGCTTGCCAGGCTAGCGCAAATATGGAAAGACAAATCGAAAGGTTGTCAGTGGGGAGGTCTCCGGTTGCTTCATGGTGATGCATCTCTTGGCAGATCAATTTGGTTAACTGAGTGGCCCTTATCCATAGGCCTAGCCCTCCTCAAGATCTTCTCGCGGCTTACTACTCAAATGTTCAAGAAAGGCATCCAGACCTTTATCGAAATCTGGGATCCTGGAGGGATGAAATGGTTGGATACCGAGACTATTACACAGAGGTACGACCTCACGATTAGAGAAGGTGAGGTAATCACACTAATATTGAGCAGGATCAAAGGAGATTGGCCCATTAGTCAAGCTTTTAAAGAAGAAATGGGGTTCAGAGGGAAACCTTTCTCTAGAGTATGCCTAAGTGATTTTAAGGACAACTCCTGTCATGAGGCCCCACTGTGTACAAACAGACAGTGGAGGTTCCATGCCCCTAGTGACAAACTGCTACCAGTATGGGCTGCAGGGATGAACAGGGTCTGGAAGGCCACATCTTCTTACAAAATTAATTTTTTGTTGTGGCGGGTCTTGGTAGGGAAAATGTCGGTGAGATCAAGAATCTCCAAATGGAACTCAAATGTAAGTCCCACTTGTTTATTTTGCAAGGAGACCAAGGAGACTCACATGCATCTATTCTGGGACTGCTTCTTTGTCAGAGATGTTTGGAAACAGATCGGGCTCAGTTTGATAGGAGCTTAAGTGACCTTCGGACTAAATTGGAAAATGGCATTCCTAGGAGATAGATGCAGGATGACCGACCCTTTGTGTGAGATTTGGCAGGTGATCAGAGGGCATGTCACAATGCATGTGTGGAGGCAAAGAAACAATCTTGCCTTCCATAGGCCACACTTAGGGAGACTAATAATTGTAGCCATTATAGAGAACACAAGAAAGGCAATGAAGTACTTTGGTTAAAAGAATGATGCTTGTAATCTTTTAGGAAACATCTGGAGCTGAGGGTTCCTGCCTCCTTACTGGGAGGACACGCTAATGATGTATTTCTTTTTTCTACCTTTTTTTACTCTAATACAATGACTCTTACTGCCAAAAAAACATTTTCATGGTAAAGAAAGAACATGTCCTTGTTTTTCACCATGCATTATGCATGAGCATAGAAAAACATGCATTGGTGGTCTTCTACCCATGAAAATGTTACCCGATGGGAATGATACTTTGCACGGGCCTTAAAATCTCCTATTCTTAGGCTTGTTCAAAGTATCTTGCCCATCAACTACCATTTTTATGGTGAAGAAAGAATAGTTCTGTGTTTTTCAACATGCATCATGCATGAACATAGAAAAACATGCATCAGTGGTCTTCTATCCATGTAAACAGTACCCAATGACCATGATACTTTGCAAAAACCTTAAAATTACCTATTTTAAGCCCTGTGCAAAGTATCATGCCCATCAGGTACCATTTTATGGCTTGGAAAGAATATTTCCTTATTTTTGAACTTGCATCATGCATGAGCATTGAAAAACAGATCTTGTAGCCATGCAAACGTGTCTTGTCCATTGGGTGTCATTTGCATGGCTTGAAGAGTATATTTTTTGTTTTTCAACATGCATGCCTCATGCATCATGCATTTTCGATGCACGACATGCATCAGAGGTCTTCTAGCCATGCAAATGGTACCCAATGGGCATGATACTTTCTACAGCATTAAAATCACCTAGTTTAAGGCTCTTGCAAAGTATCATGTCCATCAAGTACCATTTTTATGGTGAAGAAATGTATTTCCTTGTTTTTTACCATTCATCATGCATGAGAGTAGAATAACATGCATCGGTGGAATCCATGCAAAATGGTTTATTATGGGCTTGATATTCTACATGGGTCTTAAAATCACTTATTTTAAGGTTTTGCCAAAGTATCATGCCCATCGGGTGGTACCCTTTGCAAGGCTTGGAAAGATATGTTCTTGTTTTTCAACATGCATTGTGCATGAGCATTAAAAAACATGTCGGTCTTCTAGCCATGCAAATGGTACCAGGTGGGCATGATACTCAGCATGGACCTTAAAATATCCTAGTTTAAGACTTGTGCAAAGTATCATGGCCATTGGGTGTCATTCGCATGGTATGTCTTGGAGGGTCATTGTTTGCTTGGGCATAGCCATTTTTGGTAAGGTTCAAGGAATTTTATGTATATAGGTATCTTGCATGACCCATAACTTATGCATTGCTCAATGAAATTTGGAAAACTTTGTCTACATTCAAAACTTGAACATGAAACCAAAAAATTATGGAATAATGATTTGTAATGAGACATGTGAAGCATGCATCTTGAAGAGTATAGGAAATAGCAATTTATTCAAAAACATCAAAATTTTATTCTGTACATACATGCAACCACATAATCATTCAGAAGTACACTATGTGAGCTTCTCCTCAACCCAAGGACACACCTAAATGAGAACATTAGGTATGGGTTAATAGGCCTCTAATGTTGCATGCTATAGTGATGCATACCTATTTGAGAGCACGCTCCAGAACTTTTTTTTGATTTGTTGAAAACCAAAACGGATTGAAAATTTGGAATCCAAAAAGTGGGACTACTGCATGGTGGTCTTAAAACATTGATAGTTGTTGATATTGGTATATAGATTCACCCTAAAATGGAAGAAGTTGAAAATGTGCAATTTGTGCATGTGCAGAGACTTTTAATAAATCCAACACTATTTACAATTTGAAATTCATTTCCTTTTCCATGCACTTGCTTGCTATATGGATCATAAGCATGCCAAAGGTCATTGCATTTCATAATACACGTCATCAAACCCAATAGCGTGTCCTTTGGCCTGTTTGTGTTTTGAAGCATTTTAGGCCACATTGCACTTGTTTGGGATATCCAATTCTGTTGACGTGTATCGCTCGAGGGGGGAAACCCATCGGCTGAAAATTTTTCTACTCCCGCGAATTCCAAATTTTCACACCTCCCGCCCATCGAATCTTGGAATATTAGTGTATTCTAGATTAATCATTGCCATGGCGTCAATGGCAACATGGAACTCGCCATGGCTTGCAAGAAAAGTAGATAGAGGCTACGAGACAGGAAAGCTAAAAAGCTTGGTCAAGGCACAAGGAATAGGTTGCGGGTCGAGGAAAGCAATGGCACGGTATCAAAATGGCACTAGAAGACGCTTTTGCAACGTTTGCGAAGGGAGAAACAATGAGAAGAAAGAAGGCTCCTTGCAGAGCAGCAGTAGGAAGCAATTATAGATGCACGCACTGCCTCCCCCACTCCACTTCCCCCCCCCCCCTTTCTCTCCTCCACCCCTCCTCCCTCCCTCCAGGCCTTCCCTCACTTTGCCTTCCTCCACCTCCTAATATCTAGCTCCCCACAAACAATCGACAACACAACATAGGATAACATATTGTATGCCTTGCTCAACGTAAATGGTATATATTATGTGGCATCCACGTAAGAAAGATGATATATCTTATGTGGCATCCACATAGAACACATGTGCATCCACAATATATTATGGAATGAAATGGTGTATTTATACACTGCCTATATGTTGAATTCAACAAACTCTTTCCAATCAAATGGTGTATCTATACACCATCTAGTAGTCCATATTTGTGTGGAGGTGACCATTTTGTGCAAATTTAACCATCATGATGTATTGAGTGAGGTCACCACTTACAACTTTGGGAAAATTTTAGCTTTATTAGGCCATATTTGTGTCAAAGTGACTCATTCAGTGCTCCCAAAAATCTAGGTTTGGAGTTCCAAGTGATACTAAGTGGAGGGTATTTGCTCAAAAACAAAAGTCCAAACGAAGAGAAAAAGTACAAATGTTTTGAATAGTGTGTTCATATTTTGGGACTTTGTTTCAAATGTTTACAAGTCTGTAGGTGCCTAATATAGTGTGTTTTAAACATTATTTTGCACTAAGATATAGAAGATCCAAGAATAGCAAGATACATTACAAGAGTTTTTCAGTTTGCATTGAGTTTGCTTTCACGGTCATAACATGAATTAGTGTATCCATTTTTTGTGAAGTTTTGGAGTGTACTCATATGAGCAACTTATAGGTTCCATATATTATTGATTCTTTATAATATATAACAAGCTTGATATCTAAAGTAAACTACACATAATTTCCAAATCTTAATATAGGATCAAATTTTCTCTCAAATAATATAAGGTCGAGAAGACTTGATACGAGAAAATAATATAGTTGTGCATTTTTATAGGTTTTATCAAGCTTCTAGGGATGTTGGCAGTGGAGGGAGATCATGCTTGGAGTTGAACAAGGAGAAATGATATTGCTTTATGACACATATGAGGATACTTTTAAATGTTAGAGATGAGAGAATGGAGGACATGATGGGTACAATCTTTAGAGGATGACCGAGCATGAATATGTCTTGTCTGAGTCCAAGCCATAATGAGGAAGTTGCAATAACCCCTTTTATGAGGACCAATGATTGTTGAAACTATGGGCAACACCTATTTCATTAATTTTGGACTCTTGCACTGTCCAAATTCATTTTGTGAGATAATTTTGGATAAAACATTTCAAAAAAAGAGGCTTTTATACAACAAAACATTGAGTCAAAAAGGAAGATTTTAAAAAATCAAATTAGAAAAAATGACGTGAGATGTTATTAATGTTAGAGTTAGCTCAAATGTCCACCTCTCATGTAACCCACCAATATTCTGTGTACCCAATGTTGTAAGGCCCCCATATGAGGAGAAGCCATGATGGGTATCGGATATTGGGAGGGATCCCCAGTTTAGACACTGGAAGGGGTCTTAGAGTAGACCAGATGGTTATGAGACGGCTTAGGAGCCAAGAGTAGATACCCGTCTGCAAAAAGGGGGGGTTCGGGGGGGCGATAGCCCCCCTGATAGCAGGGGGTCCGGGGGGCGCAGGCCCCCGGTGGGGGTCTGGGGGCAAAGCCCCCAGCGGCAGGGTCCGGGGGCTGCCGTCGGCATGTTTTCTGAAGGGTCGGCTGGTCTTCCAGGCCGACTGTCTATTAGGCCGACTGCCTATTACAGGGCTGACCGTCAACCACTTAACACTATATAAGTGGCCACCCCCTATCATCAGATCACCAGTTCTTCACGCTCATAGTCCTCCGTCCAGCATCTGTCTAGATCACCATCGAAGCTCTGTCTGTAGAGCGCACGGGTGGACAGCCAACCATCAGTTGTATCAGCAGTTTGGTATATCATAATTTTTGTATTCTCTCCAGCTTTCCATCGTGTACTTGCGTTTTGTTGTTATCTTCCGCTGCGTACTATTTTCTTACAATTAAAACTAGAGTACATTAAAAATAGAGTACATCACATTGTTAAAAGAGACAAAAAGTAAGATTTTAAAAAATCAAATTAGAAAAAATGGCGTGACATGTTATGAAAACTAGAGTACATTTCAAAAAGAGCACATCACATTTGTAAAGAAGTAGATCATATTACTCAAAGCCATATGGTGTCAAAAAACACCTTAATACAGTCTCTCTTAACATCATCTTAACATCACATTTGTACAAGAAGTAGATCATATTACTCAAAGCCATATGGTGTCAAAAAACACCTTAATACAAAGCCATATGGTGTCAAAAAACACCTTAATACAGTCTCTCCTATCTTCTTAATCACCCTAAGTCTAGAAGATCTCATCATTGGTCTCTCTTATCTTCTCAACAACCCAATCTTTCACTGCCTCCACAGCTGTATCCTCAACATAATTACATGCGAAGAAGAAATTTAAGCAATCACAAATTGTTTCTTTATAATTTCTCTGAGAGGCTCTTATTGTTCTCTCAGCATCCGCATCAAATCGCCCATGACGAGAGCTGCGATAACGCAGGTTACTTAAGAATTCTAATAGATCTTGTCGTGCTTTTATCATACGTCTTAAAAGTCTT
This sequence comes from Dipteris shenzhenensis, assembly GCF_047967505.1. Lineage (NCBI taxonomy): Eukaryota > Viridiplantae > Streptophyta > Polypodiopsida > Gleicheniales > Dipteridaceae > Dipteris > Dipteris shenzhenensis. The sequence goes on along the minus strand of NC_141610.1, from coordinate 4,727,799 downwards.
TCACTCTCTGCTATCTTGAGAGTCTCCTCCCTCTCTGCGTGCCTTTGTGCAACAAATTCCTCTCTCTCCATGTGTGTCAAAGGAGAACCTTGTCGAATTCTGGCCTCTCTCTGTGCTCCTTGGTCAGCAATCCATTCTTTGAGATTGTTAATTCTGAACTCCACGTCTTCAACAATGCCAAGGACATCCATGGGTGGGGAGATGATAAAGAAAGGGAGATGGACTACGATGCAAGAAAGAAGAGAGTGTCTGCGGAAGGACTACGATGGAAGAATACAAGTTAATGAGAAGCACTAGGATGGATGAAAGAAGAGAGTGTTTGTGGAAGAACTAGGATAGAACAATACTTGGTTATCAGGATGGATGAAAGAAGACTCTGAGAGTGTTTGCGGAAGGACTAGGATAGAAGAATACAAGTTACTCAGAAGGACTAGGATGTAAGAAATAAGAGAGTGTTTGTGGAAGGACTAGGATGGAAGAATACAAGTGCACTAAGGCACGATGTGTTCACTATGATAAAGATAAGGGTTAGAATAAAGTGAGAGGTACGATGTGTTCACTATGATAAGGATAAGGGTTGGAATAAAGCGAGTGGAGATTGAATGCTCTACTTTAAGTGAGTGGAGATGATAAGGATAAGGGTTGGAATAAAGTGAGAGAAGCATTGCGAATGCTCTACTTTAAGTGAGTGGAGACTGTCCAACTAAATAAAATTCTCATCACACAAGGATTTATTTCCAAATAATCACATCATCACACATTCATATCATAAAATTGTGTGCATGAAGAAATATATTACAAATATTACATCGTCACATATTCATATCAAAATTCTCATCACACAAGGATTTATTTCCAAATAATCACATCATCACACATTCATATCATAAAATTGTGTGCATGAAGAAATATATTACAAATATTACATCATCACATATTCATATCAAAATTCTCATCACACAAGGATTTATTTCCAAATAATCACATCATCACACATTCATATCATAAAATTGTGTGCATGAAGAAATATATTACAAATATTACATCATCACATATTCATATCAAAATTCTCATCACACAAGGATTTATTTCCAAATAATCACATCATCACACATTCATATCATAAAATTTTGTGCATGAAGGAATATATTACAAATATTACATCATCACATATTCATATCAAAATTCTCATCATACAAGGATTTATTTCCAAATAATCACATCATCACACATTCATATCATAAAATTGTGTGCATAAAGAAATTATATAAATATCATCAGATTATGCCACTTAAGTAATAAGTCACAAATTGGTGTATAATCAACAAAAACTACAAACACAACATCATACATGCATCACAACTCTTGTGATGCTTCTAGTGGAGACCATGGCAACTCTTCTGATGCTTCCAATGGAGGCTATGGTGCTGTAGATGTACACTTGGTCTCTACTTCTTCTGTAGTATGTAGTGCTTTCGGAGTAGACTCAGTATCCTCTTCCTTAAATGCAAGCGGAGGCGGTGGCAACTCTTCTGATGATTCCAATGGAGGCTGTGGTGCTGTAGGTGTACACTGGGTCTCTACTTCTTCTGTAGTATGCAGTGCTTTCATAGTAGACTCAGTCTCCTCATACCTCACAATACCACAGATCTTGAATATAGCATTTCTAACATCTTCTTGTAAGCACCCTTTTATTGTAATTGGAAGGATGAACTATCAAAGCAACAATGAAATCATGTCAACAATATAACATAATAATAATTACGCTAATGCATCACTATTATCGGTACACTAATTCTACTTAGAATACCTGTAAGACCTTGTGCCAATCATGGGACTTGAGGCCACTAAGCTTATTGTCCTTTGAAAATGCTCCTTTCAAGCAACGCATGTACCCTGTCGGTGTTTGAAAAGAGGCAATGTCTGCCTTGATCGCTGCCTCCTCCCTCGTAGAGAGGATCCACGTTGCTTTCGGGAGGACAACTTTTCCTGAAGCATGCACTTGGGGCCACAAACGAGACATCCTATTCATAGCACGCAAGTCTTCTCGCACTCCTCTCGAGTCCTTGGAACCAACCAAGTGTGCCCAAATGGTAGCCCCCACATTCTTAAAGATACGCATGGGATCCAAGAGATGATTGATTTGTAACTGACCCCAATAAGGAAGCTCGTGAAAGATCGATAGCCTCTTCATACCAGGAGGAGGTTCCTCTCCATTCTCCCTCCAAGCTTGAATCCAATCACTTGCTTTCAAATATGATGGTGGTGGATCAAGCTGACCTCCACGTGCGAGATGGTCGAGCGGAAGGTATCGAGCATGACCTTCATAAACATTTTTCCTCATGTGTTTGGAGTAGCGTGCAAGCGATTTCAGAGCGGGTCCACAAACAGGACAAGCATGGTACCCACTTGTAACAAGCCCTGCACGCGTGCATGAATATGTTAGTACAAGACATGCGTGCAAAAGAGAGTAAAAAAAGCATAATCCCTCATTGTACATGTAAAGACATAACCACGTACCTGCGCACTCTCCATATCCTGGGTAGTCATGCATGGTCCACATCAAGATACCCCTGACGGAAATATCATTGGTATGCCTAGGAGCTCTGGAAATATCAAAGACTTGCACTCCTCTCCATAATATCTGTAACCCCTCTATCAAAGGTGCCATGTACACGTCCATGTTTCTTGCCTTGTACTTTCCTGGCACAAGTAGTGCAAGCATGAGGTGTCCCTTTTTTATTGTTAGCCATGGTGGGATATTGTAATTCACCACGACTATGGGCCATGTCGACCAAGATGTCGAGCGTAACCCGAAAGGATTCACGCCGTCCATGGCTAGCCCAAGATGTAAGTTGCGTGGCTCTCTCGCAAAGTCCGGCCACTGATTATCTATGTGCTTCCAAGCCGCACAATCTGCGGGAATCCTCAATGTGTGATCAGTGGACCGATGAGATGCATGCCATGTCATCAACTCCGCTATGGATTTGCATCGAAACATGTGTTGTATTCTTGCAATGATGGGAAAGTGTCTTAAGACCTTTACCGGTATCCTCTCACCCTGCAAGTCATCTCTATATCGTTGTTCCCCACACTTTGGACAACTAGCCAAATCTCCATGCTCACGACGAAAGAGAATACAATCATTACGGCAAGCATGGATGGTATCATAATCCATACCCACCATTGTTAGCATCTTTTTCGCTTCATCTCTTGATGCGGGCATGGTATTTGGTGCAGGCAACATCTTTTGGAGCAACCTATGACAAAGACACTATCCAAATGATGATTCTCAAAACAAACAATATCCAAATAATGAGTCAATCAAATTAATGCAAGGGCTAACCTCATTAAGGCCGAGACACTTGTATCCGACCACCCATACTGTACTTGTAGATTCAAGATTGAGAGACAAGCACGTAGTTTAGACATCCTGGCACCCTCGTACAATTGTGTTGATTGCAACTCTCGCATTTTCACCTCAGACTCTGACATCACGTGTACGTGGGATGTAGTGCCCCTAAAAATGGAATCCATCATGTCGACCATACCCTCGTCGTCATCTGGGAGACTATAGTCTTGTTGAAAGTGAGAAGGTATATGTGTACCCTCGTCACCCTCGTCATCCTGTCATAAGCTCATTCGTGTAAATAGAAGATCTTCTAATTCCGGGTATACAATAAGATTGCGAACTTAAATAGCTTTGACTTACCGATGATACATCAACATGTGCAACACCAACGGGGGGTACTGGTTCCGGCTCCTCCCCATACATCCGCAAGTGGCGCATGATAATACGACGTTGATGTCGTACTTCTCGCTTGCAATGAGTGCAATGACAATATAACCTCTCCGTAAGCCACTTCGTGCTCCCGGGCGTTGGCGCATCATCGGATGAGCTTCCACTCGTCCCTTCCATCTACACTTATAAAACCAAAACATAAGCATGAAGAGGAGATGTACACAATTATGAGCATAGCATGTTTAATTTGAGCTTCTCTTGAGGCTATATAAAAAGAATGACATCGCTATATAGTAAGGATTGAAACAAAAAATCCTATATAGTAAGGCTATGTAGTAAGAGGAGATATTGACAATTATAGGCATAGCATGTTTGAGTCACAAGAGGCCTCATTAAAAAATAAACAGTAAGCGTCGCTATATAGCGACGCTTACTGTTCCGTCGCTATATAGCGACGATTTTAATTGAAAGCGTCGCTATATAGCGACGTTTTCAATTAAAAACGTCGCTATATAGCGACGAATAAGCGTCGCTATATAGCGACGCTGTGGGTTAAAACCCGAAACGCCGAAACCCGCGGCGTTTTGCTCAAAGCTTTCCTAATCTCTCAAGTAAGCTCTCCAAAATCTCCTCCCACCTATTTTCACTGACCTCCCATCTATTCCAAGCAACCTCCTACCCTATTTCCCACTCCTCACCCTCCTCCTACCTCTTGTGCACCCTCTCTCTCCTTTTTCCCTCTTTGGTTTCCAGAAAGAAAGTTCTTCAAAAGGTGAGTTTCTTTCAACAATGTAGGTTGTTTGTTTGTTAGCTTTGGTTTTGTGAGTGTTTCTACTTGTATTGCTAAAGTTTTAAACTAGTTTTCATGCTTGATTAGAAAGGATTCAAACAAAAAACGAAATTTCAAGAAAGAAAGAAAGAAACTCACCTCTTCTTTCTGTATTTCTCTTCCTTCTCTTTCTTCTCTTCTCCTCAATCTCCTCCTTTCCTTGTCTCCTCAATCTTCTCTTTCCTTGTCTCCTTTCAAGAAGTTGCTTTTGTGATCTCCTCTTTCCACTAACATCTTATTTGAAAAAATGGGTTGTTTTCTCTCTTTTGTAGGGCCAGTCCACTACACCGAGCGGGACATAGTCTCTCTTTTGTGGGCCCAGTCCACTACACCGAGCGGGACATACTTTTACAGGTAAGTGCTTCCTCTTCTTTCCATTTAAGCTTTTTGTTATTTGCATTGGCCTGCAGCTGGCGCCTTAAGCGCTAGCTGCAGTGATGGGCGTAGGAACCCTCTCTTCCCCCTTCTCTTTTTCTCATTTTCCCCCTTCTCTTTTTTCCCTCTTCTCTTATTCTCTCTTTCCCCCTCTCTCTTTTCCCTTCTCTCTTTCCTTTCCCCCTTATTCTCTATTTCCGCATCCCTCTTATTCTCTTATGCTTATGCTTCTCTCATTCCTCCTTCTCTATTTCCCCCTTCTCTCATTCGCATAAGCTTCTCTCATTCTCTTTTTCTGCATGACCATAAGCATGAGCTTATGCTTATGCTTATGCATAAGCATAAGCATAAGCTCATGCTTATGCTCATTCATGAGCATGAGCTTATGCGTAAGTTTCCGCATAAGCTCCTTCTCTCATTCCGCATAAGCTCCTTCTCTATTTTCGCATGAGCATAAGCATGAGCTTATGCTTATGCTTATGCTTAAGCATAAGCATAAGCATAAGCTCATGCTTATGCTCATTCATGAGCATGAGCTTATGCGTAAGTTTCCGCATAAGCTTATGCGGAAATAGAGAATGAGAGAAGCTTATGCTTCTCTCATTCTCTTTTTCCGCATAAGCTCCTTCTCTCATTCCGCATAAGCTCCTCCTCTACTTCCGCATGAGCATAAGCATGAGCTTATGCTTATGCTTATGCTTATGCTTATGCATAAGCATAAGCATAAGCTCATGCTTATGCTCATTCATGAGCATGAGCTTATGCGTAAGTTTCCGCAAGAGCTTATGCGGAAAAAGAGAATGAGAGAAGCTTATGCTTCTCTCATTCTCTTTTTCCGCATAAGCTCCTTCTCTCATTCCGCATAAGCTCCTTCTCTATTTCCGCATGAGCATAAGCATGAGCTTATGCTTATGCTTATGCTTATGCTTATGCATAAGCATAAGCATAAGCTCATGCTTATGCTCATTCATGAGCATGAGCTTATGCGTAAGTTTCCGCATAAGCTCCTTCTCTCATTCCGCATAAGCTCCTTCTCTATTTCCGCATGAGCATAAGCATGAGCTTATGCTTATGCTTATGCATAAGCATAAGCATAAGCATAAGCTCATGCTTATGCTCATGCGGAAATAGAGAAGGAGCTTATGCGGAATGAGAGAAGGAGCTTGTCATGAGCTTATGCGCAAATGCTTCTCTCATTCTCTTTTTCTGCATAAGCTCCTTCTCTCATTCCGCATAAGCTCCTTCTCTATTTCCGCATGAGCATAAGCATGAGCTTATGCTTATGCTTATGCATAAGCATAAGCATAAGCTCATGCTTATGCTCATTCATGCTTATGCTTATGCTTATGCTTATGCTTATGCTCATGCTTATGCTCATTCATGCTTATGCTTATGCTTATGCTTATGCTTATGCTTGATTAGAAAGGATTCAAACAAAAAACGAAATCTCAAGAAAGAAAGAAAGAAACTCACCTCTTCTTTCTGTATTTCTCTTCCTTCTCTTCTCCTCAATCTCCTCCTTTCCTTGTCTCCTCAATCTTCTCTTTCCTTGTCTCCTTTCAAGAAGTTGCTTTTGTGATCTCCTCTTTCCACTAACATCTTATTTGAAAAAATGGGTTGTTTTCTCTCTTTTGTAGGGCCAGTCCACTACACCGAGCGGGACATAGTCTCTCTTTTGTGGGCCCAGTCTACTACACCGAGTAGGACATACTTTTACAAGTAAGTGCTTCCTCTTCTTTCCATTTAAGCTTTTTGTTATTTGCATTGGCCTGCAGCTAGCGCCTTAAGCGCTAGCTGCAGTGATGGGCGTAGGAACCCTCTCTTTCCCCTTTTCTTTTTCTCATTTTCCCCCTTCTCTTTTTTCCCTCTTCTCTTATTCTCTCTTTCCCCCTCTCTCTTTTCCCTTCTCTCTTTCCTTTCCCCCTTATTCTCTATTTCCGCATCCCTCTTATTCTCTTATGCTTATGCTTCTCTCATTCCCCCTTCTCTATTTCCCCCTTCTCTCATTCGCATAAGCTTCTCTCATTCTCTTTTTCCGCATGACCATAAGCATGAGCTTATGCTTATGCTTATGCATAAGCATAAGCATAAGCATAAGCATAAGCTCATGCTTATGCTCATTCATGAGCATGAGCTTATGCGTAAGTTTCCGCATAAGCTCCTTCTCTCATTCCGCATAAGCTCCTTCTCTATTTTCGCATGGGCATGAGCTTATGCGTAAGTTTCCGCATAAGCTTATGCGGAAATAGAGAATGAGAGAAGCTTATGCTTCTCTCATTCTCTTTTTCCGCATAAGCTCCTTCTCTCATTCCGCATAAGCTCCTCCTCTATTTCCGCATGAGCATAAGCATGAGCTTATGCTTATGCTTATGCTTATGCGTATGCATAAGCATAAGCATAAGCTCATGCTTATGCTCATTCATGAGCATGAGCTTATGCGTAAGTTTCCGCAAGAGCTTATGCGGAAATAGAGAATGAGAGAAGCTTATGCTTCTCTCATTCTCTTTTTCCGCATAAGCTCCTTCTCTCATTCCGCATAAGCTCCTTCTCTATTTCCGCATGAGCATAAGCATGAGCTTATGCTTATGCTTATGCTTATGCTTATGCATAACCATAAGCATAAGCTCATGCTTATGCTCATTCATGAGCATGAGCTTATGCGTAAGTTTCCGCATAAGCTCCTTCTCTCATTCCGCATAAGCTCCTTCTCTATTTCCGCATGAGCATAAGCATGAGCTTATGCTTATGCTTATGCTTATGCTTATGCATAAGCATAAGCATAAGCTCATGCTTATGCTTATGCTTATGCATAAGCATAAGCATAAGCATAAGCTCATGCTTATGCTCATGCGGAAATAGAGAAGGAGCTTATGCGGAATGAGAGAAGGAGCTTGTCATGAGCTTATGCGCAAGTTTCCGCAAGAGCTTATGCGCAAGTTTCCGCAAGTTTCCGCTTGAGCTCCTTCTCTTATTCCGCATAAGCTCCTTCTCTTTTTCCGCATAAGCTCCTTCTCTATTTCCGCATGAGCATAAGCATGAGTTTCCGCAAGTTTCCGCAAGCATAAGCATAAGCATAAGCATAAGCTCATGCTTATGCTCATGCATGAGCATGAGCTTATGCACAAGTTTCCGCAAGAGCTTATCTGCAAGTTTCCGCAAGTGCTCCTTCTCTTTTTCCGCATAAGCTCCTTCTCTTTTTCCGCATGAGCATAAGCATGAGCTTATGCTTATGCTTATGCATGAGCATAAGCATAAGCTCATGCTTATGCTCATTCATGAGCATGAGCTTATGCGTAAGTTTCCGCAAGAGCTTATGCGGAAATAGAGAATGAGAGAAGCAAATGCTTCTCTCATTCTCTTTTTCCGCATAAGCTCCTTCTCTCATTCGGCATAAGCTCCTTCTCTATTTCCGCATGAGCATAAGCATGAGCTTATGCTTATGCTTATGCATAAGCATAAGCATAAGCTCATGCTTATGCTCATTCATGCTTATGCTTATGCTTATGCTTATGCTTATGCTCATGCTTATGCTCCTTCTCTATTTCCGCATGAGCATAAGCATGAGTTTCCGCAAGTTTCCGCAAGCATAAGCATAAGCATAAGCATAAGCTCATGCTTATGCTCATGCATGAGCATGAGCTTATGCGCAAGTTTCCGCAAGAGCTTATCCGCAAGTTTCCGCAAGTGCTCCTTCTCTTTTTCCGCATAAGCTCCTTCTCTTTTTCCGCATGAGCATAAGCATGAGCTTATGCTTATGCTCATGCATGAGCATAAGCATAAGCTCATGCTTATGCTCATTCATGAGCATGAGCTTATGCGTAAGTTTCCGCAAGAGCTTATGCGGAAATAGAGAATGAGAGAAGCATATGCTTCTCTCATTCTCTTTTTCCGCATAAGCTCCTTCTCTCATTCCGCATAAGCTCCTTCTCTATTTCCGCATGAGCATAAGCATGAGCTTATGCTTATGCTTATGCATAAGCATAAGCATAAGCTCATGCTTATGCTCATTCATGCTTATGCTTATGCTCATGCTTATGCTCCTTCTCTATTTCCGCATGAGCATAAGCATGAGTTTCTGCAAGTTTCCGCAAGCATAAGCATAAGCATAAGCATAAGCTCATGCTTATGCTCATGCATGAGCATGAGCTTATGCGCAAGTTTCCGCAAGAGCTTATCCGCAAGTTTCCGCAAGTGCTCCTTCTCTTTTTCCGCATAAGCTCCTTCTCTTTTTCCGCATGAGCATAAGCATGAGCTTATGCTTATGCTTATGCATAAGCATAAGCATAAGCTCATGCTTATGCTCATTCATGAGCATGAGCTTATGCGTAAGTTTCCGCAAGAGCTTATGCGGAAATAGAGAATGAGAGAAGCATATGCTTCTCTCATTCTCTTTTTCCGCATAAGCTCCTTCTCTCATTCCGCATAAGCTCCTTCTCTATTTCCGCATGAGCATAAGCATGAGCTTATGCTTATGCTTATGCTTAAGCATAAGCATAAGCATAAGCATAAGCTCATGCTTATGCTCATGCGGAAATAGAGAAGGAGCTTATGCGGAATGAGAGAAGGAGCTTGTCATGAGCTTATGCGCAAGTTTCTGCAAGAGCTTATGCGCAAGTTTCCGCAAGAGCTTATGCGCAAGTTTCTGCAAGTTTCCGCAAGCATAAGCATAAGCTAATGCTTATGCTCATGCAAGTTTCCGCAAGTTTCCGCATGAGCTCCTTCTCTTATTCCGCATAAGCTCCTTCTCTTTTTCCGCATAAGCTCCTTCTCTATTTCCGCATGAGCATAAGCATGAGCTTATGCTTATTCATGAGCATGAGCTTATGCGGAAGTTTCTGCAAGAGCTTATGCGGAAATAGAGAATGAGAGAAGCATATGCGGATCTCATTCTCTTTTTCCGCATAAGCTCTTTCTCTATTTTCCGCATAAGCTCTTTCTCTTTCTCTTTTGCGTGAGCATATGCGGAAATAGAGAATGAGAGAAGCTTATGCTTCTCTCCTCCTCTATTTTCGCATATGCGGAAACATGAGCATAAGCTCATGCTCACCCATGAGCATAAGCATAAGCTCATGCGGAAAAAGAGAAGGAGCTTATGCGGAAATAGAGAATGAGAGATGCTTCTCTCCTTCTCTTTTTTTGCATAAGCTCCTTCTCTTTTTCCGCATGAGCATAAGCATGCGGAAACTCATCCTTCTCATGCTTATGCTCATGCATGTGCATGAGCTTATGCTTAAGTTTCCGCATAAGCTCATGCTTATGCGTGAGCTTATGCGGAAATAGAGAATGAGAGAAGCATAAGCTCATTCTCTATTTCTACATAAGCTCATTCTCTATTTCCCACTCTATTTCCCCCTCTCATTTTCCCCTTCTCTCATTCTCTATTTTCCCTCATCTCTTTCCCTTTCTCTCATTCTCTATTTCCTCATTCTCATTCTTTTCTTTCCTTTACCTCCTCTTTCCTTTCCCTCTTCTTTCCTTTCCCTCTTCTTTCTTCTTGCCTATGCCTATGCCTATGAGAATGCTCATGTTTGTTTATTTGTTTTCTGTTTTCGTGTTTGTGTCTATGTTAGACATGGGATCACGTCGCTCATCGGATGAGTACGGATAGCCTCGCAGGAGGAGAGCTCACGATCTATATGCTCCAGAGGACTTTGATTCCTCTCAGGCGACTACCCCGAGGACTATACCCCTGGTCCGACTCCTCTCGGTCCTAGCACTGTGACTACCCCTGGTCCGACCCCTCTTCCACGTAGCACTGCGACTACCCCTCAGGGGACTCCTTTGCTAGCCGCGCATGGCTTTGTTGGGACTCCCGACGAGTTTGTAGCGCAGATGAGCGATGAGGAGGCAGCGAGATTCCTCTCTCTGCTCTCTCAGAGGACCTCCGCAATTCCTTCCCCTACACCGACGGGTGGACGTACAGCCCAGCCATCCCCTCGCGCCCCTTCGACCGCGGGATCATCACCTGCGCATGCCTCCCGCAAGGGAAGGAAGAGTAGGATGGGCGGCTCATGTTGTGCTGACTCAGGAGATGTAGACGAGTCAGCACACTCACGCTCCTTTAGGTCTCCACTTGGTCCGGAGACACAGTATCAGTCAGGTCCCTTTCCCTCTCCTACTCCCACAGCTACTCCTCGATCTGGAAGCGGTCGCGCAGCTTCCACTCCTTCAGACTCTGCTACCGTCAGTCCCCCTTACTCATCAGGGGATCTCTCCTATCAAATCACATCTGCCGGAGAGATAATAGAAGACAAAAAGGGCAAAGCAGTGATGGCCGCCATGAGGCGGTTGATGAGTCATCACTTCAAGAGCGGCATAAATATCGATTGGCAGTATCAAGATGGCCAAAAGAAGCAGGCGGTGATCGATGAGTTAAAACAAAGATTTCCTAATCCGCCAAATGTGGAGTTTAATAACAGTTATATGCTCGAGCGCATGGGTTTGGTCCTAAAGCATCGCAGATCAACCATGCGTACTTCCATTACAAAGGGGTTGTCTAAACCCAGCTGGGCAGACAAAGCTGATTGGAAGTACTTCAAGAAGCAACATAGGGACCATCCTGAAATGTTCGAGGGTCAGAGGAGGGCTGCGAAGAGACGGCTGGATGTCGTAGGTACTTCGCACTTTGGTGCAGGCGAACGGTATGCGTTCGAGGCAACCGTGGTAAGTTTACTTCTTTCCATTTAATGTATTATTCTATTTGTTTTACTTACATATTACATGCACTTTAGCTAACTCTAACTCTCGTAAATTGGATCCACAGCAAGCTGCGATGGGTCGTCTTCCTACGGATGCAGAGACGCGGCGCGCATTTCGGATAGGAACCAAGCCGTGGTTCATTGAGCAAGAGGCAATGGGAGCGACAGTCGATTGGGGCTGAGGTGGCTGCTCGCACGGTATAAGTTTACTCCTGCTTGTAATCTCACTTTTTAATTTAAGTTCCAATCTAATTTTGGATTTATATGGTTCACTCTCAGGGTCAAAGCTCAAGCGTCCCATCATCACAGACGAGCGATCAACAGGGGCAAGGATCGGACGCAGGTGCCGATGACGAAGGAGAAGACGCAGGTGTCGGGGACGAGGGAGAAGATGCAGGTGCCGAGGACCAGGGAACAGCCCAACAAGACGATTTGGATTCGGATTCGGATTAGTAGTGGTAGTAGCATTTTTCATATCCGCTCGTTAGAGCCATTTTGTATCGCCCTTTCACAGGGTAATTTTGTTTCAAACACAGTTGTATATGTATATGCATTTCTTCCTCCACAAGAACAATTTTGTATCACCCTGCAAGCAAGGGAAATTTTGTTATAAAAAACTTTCTTTTGTAATTACAAAAAAAAAAAAAGGGTTAGTGGGGCTAAACAGGGCCAAAAGGAAGCCCTGTTTAGCCCCACTAACCATTTTTTTTACCTTCTGTTAATCGTCGCTATATAGCGACGTTTACCAGTGTCGCTATATAGCGACGATTAACAGAGTCGCTATATAGCGACGTTTACATCGTCGCTATATAGCGACGTTTACATCGTCCCTATATAGCGACGATTAACAGCGTCGCTATATAGCGACGGTTTATAGCGACGCTCCTTTTCCGACGATTTTAACGACTTTTATAGCGACCTTTGCGCCCGTGAAAAAAAAAATTTTTAATGTAAAAAGCGTCGGTATTTCCGTCGGAAAATGGCCTATGCCTTGTAGTGTGTTTCCCAATGGTAGTAATTAGATGCTGAATACTCTCAGCCCGAAATCCTAGCATATCAGCTTCTGTATATGATTCCATTTTGACTGGTAACTCCAAATCAAAAATCTCTTTAAGAAACAACATGCAGTTGTAGGCAACTCTCCACCTACAGCTGTGTCCATCTTTTTGCTCCACTGGCAGACGTCTTTTGAATTCTACTTGATCTTGTTGCTCCGTGGTTGTTCTGACAGCAGATACTAGCCGATATGCAGCACTGTCCAGCATGACATATTAAATATATTAATATGTCATGATCATAAGATACAAAATAAGGAAGTATCAAAAATATTAAGAGAGAGTACCTTGGGGAGTTGGCATGATAGCCTTCTATTGAATTCACAACCCATAAATGGTTGAGTTCAAGGTCCCAGAAGATCATACTCCAATGTGAGCTACACGACCAGAATAAAAATGATAATTGTTTTACACAAACTTGCCAAAGAAATAGTAAAAATAAGGTTAGAGTTGATACTTACGCCTCATGATAAGGCATTAAGATGACTCGCACCCCATCTAAATTCAAAGGGCTTAACCAGGTACAAACATCTTCTATAGTCTTTTGAGGAGAGCTAAGAATAGAAGAAAGGAGAGCATCGAGCATGTAGACATGATGCTGCACTGCACTAGGAAGCTGAGAAATAACTACACTACACCAAGAAATAAACAAACATTAGCTCATAGAATTGATTTGCATTCTGCACTAGGAAACTGATATATAACTGCACTGTGAATAAATAAACGAATGTTAGCTCATTGAAGTAGCAACAAATAAATAAATGTTACCTGAGAATGGCCAAGATAACATTGTCATTAACCTCTTTTAAAGGATTGGAGAGGATTGAAACCTCCTCTCTACCAAAGCTTAAATACTGAGGTTCTCGTTTCAAAACGATCCTAACTTCAAATGAGCTCTCCATTTTATCCAATGCAGCTAAATTTGATTTTTCAATCAAATTTAGAGGTGGTTGCATTGTTGAAGTAGAAGGGAGTGCCTCCGTATTGACTTCATCCATTTCTTCTCCCTCTATTGCCTCTAAACAAATATGAGAGATTAGATTCATTATCTTTAAATTTAATTAAAAAATTGTATTTAGTTGAGGAATAGAGAGTTCATACCACTAAGTATTATCGTAGTGGCCTTTTTTCATAACCCTGTGAGCCATAATTATCAAAGAAGGCATCATCATGTTTGTGTTCATCCACCAACCTCTTTGTGAACGGGTCATGTAAGTCCATCTTTTCATCATCATCAACTGGGACATTATGATCTTCAAGGTAATCATCCATGTCATCGGTGTCCTTGTGGTCTATCTCTTTTTCATAGCTTGTGGTTAGATCTGCTTGAAGCTGGAAATAAGCCATGAAATGCTTATTTTCAATAATATTTGTGGAGTTGCCTTTTCTTAGGAGATCCTCAAATAAATATCCCATCTTGCACAAGGTGACCTCCCAACCTGCCGGTAGCAAATTCTCCATCATGGTAAGCAAGAGACTCCCACTTTTTGCAGGACTTCCATAGTTGTTTTTTTGATAATGTATGGACTTGGGAATATCTTGCTCTTCTAGCATCAATCTCAAATTATTTAAATTCCCTCTTATGTTCTTTTGTAAGGAGTGATCAGGGTTGGGACACCGCATACATAGAAAGAATGATTCAAGAGTTTGAATCGCTATGCCACATTCTCTCTTGCCTCTCTTTGCTGCATAAACACCACTATAGATCTTCAAATCTGGTGAATATGCTCGCTCTAGAGTAACCTGCATGGCTTCTTTGTCTTTTTTATCAACAAAAATGACAATGTTGCAAATCGCCACTTTGCTAATGGTGGTATATACTATTCTATCAATGAAGTTATGGATATCATCGCTAGAAACTTCATTGATAAAGAATAGTTGTGGCTTATCCCATGCTGACTCATTCTTAAAGAAGTCATCTTCTGAGACTCCCCTAAAGTTCACAAGCTTTCCAGACTCTGCTGTAACCTCTACATTGAATTGAAAGCTTTGGTGCATATCTGTCGGCATCCTTATCTCGCTGATTAATCTTTCCACATATGCAACCACCTGTTGTGGGATTTCTTTTCTCATATAAGAGGTTACTATTTCCGATACATTGAATTGAAAGCTTTGGTGCATATCTGTCGGCATCCTTATCTCGCTGATTAATCTTTCCACATATGCAACCACTTGTTGTGGGATTTCTTTTCTCATATAAGAGGTTACTATTTCCGATCCATCTTCATCCTTTTTAATCCACCTGTTTGCCCATAGCTTTACCTTGGGTGTTGACAAAGAAGCTATATGCTTCACCACATTATAGTCAATGTTACAATGAGTAAGTGGAATTTGTTTCTCTGACAGCAAATACTTAATGGCACTATGCACTGCATCACGCCTCACCTGTACATTGATGCATTCTTCCATGCAGTGGTCTTTGTCTTTTTTTCCAAAAAACCATTCTTTCTTTAAAATTTTTTGTGCTGCCATGGATACATACTTATCAGGTAAGTACTTTACAGGCCTCCACATCCTTGCCATCAACTCCTTCTTATCCATTACCTTTGACTTGCCGGAGATAAACAAAGGAGCTTCATAGGTCAGCTGTCCACGCTCACAAGCAATGCACGTTTCAAGCATCTCATTGAACACTTCAACAGGACGAAATATGATAGAAGTGTAGTCGGCATATCTGTCCCTCACCACCTTGAGGCTTGTCATACTTTCTTCTCGCTCTTGAGTTCCCCTAGGCACAACTGCACTCAAAGAAGTATAAAAGTTTGTGAGTGTGTCGGCGTCTGCTTTTGTGACCTTTCGCTTCAATTCAGGATTTGGAGAACCAAATGTTGTCTATATAACCCTTTCCTTCTGTAAGACCTCTAATGTTGAGGATATCTTACGCTTTCCATGGACATAATGATTAAGTCTTTCGGACTCAATCAAATACTTGATCTCATGCTTGAATATACAGATTGTTGCAGGATAACCTCACTCATTTCACTCCCTTATTATCCTACTCCCCTATTACCTTCCCCTCTCCCATTCCATTCTTCCCTCCCCACTCTCACTTCCACTTCCCATTACTCACTTGCCATTTGAAAACTATTAATATATTATTATACTTATTATCATACACCCTTATTACTGCCCTATCCTATTCCACTCCTCCCTCCTCATTCCCACTTCCACTTCCCATTACTCACTTGCTATACACATTTGCAAACTATTAATATATTATTATATGATTTTTTATACTATTTGTAAACTTACATATGGGCAAAATCACAGGTGTCAAAGCGATCCTATTGTGGTCATACAACAATTGTGATTTTATTCAAGGGCATATTTATCCTCATCAACAAGCTTATTTACTCAAGGTATGAAGTGCATAATTTGTGCACTAGGTGTTTACTTTGCGTCAAAATTGTTTGCCACACACACACACATATACACATACCGAGAATTTTTTAATATTATTGCATCTACATTTCTCCGATGGGCACAAAACTTTGTACACGCCTCAACCTAGGTCTTATTGACTTGCATACAAAGTGGTGCACCCATCTCATAAGTACTTGTTTGGATAACACACCTCCAAACGTATTTTATGATGATTGTGCATAACACTAGCAACAAAATGGTGTATCATGTGAGACCGACTATGCAAAGCATATCCCATGGACACAAGACTTTACACGTTCCTCAACCTAGGCAGTATTGACTTGTGTGCAAAGTAGCATCCCCATCCGATAAGTACTTGTTTGAAAAATACACCTACAATCGTGTTTTTTGACGATTGTGCATGACACTAAGGCAACAACGGTGTTTTATGCTTGATCAACAATGCAAAGCATATCCGATGGTCACAATACTTTGCACACACCTTCAACTAGGTAGAATTGACTTACATGCAAAGTGGCACACCCATCCCATAAGTGCGTGATCAGATAACATACCTAGCAGCGTGTTTTTTGACGGATGTGCATGACACTAGAGCAAAAATAGTATTTAATGCTCGATCGACCATGCAAAGGATATCCGATGGGCACTAAACTTTTTGTATGCCTCAACCTAGGTGGTATTGAAATGTTCTCAATGAGGCACACCCATCCGATAAGTACTTGGTCAGATAACACACCTAATGGCATGTTTTTTTGCGGATGTGCATATCATTAGGCAAAAAATGGTGTATAATGCATGATTGACCATGCAAATCATATCTGATGGTGACAATACTTTGCACACACCTCAACATAGTTGAAACAAACTTGCGTGCAAAGTGGATCCCCCATCTGATAAGTACTTATTTGAATAACACACATATGGCCGTGTTTTTATATGGTTGTGCATGACACTAAGGCAGAAACGGTGTGTTATGCTTGATCGACCATGCAAAGCATATCCGATGGGCATAATACTTTTCCTATACCTCAACCTAGGTGGTATTAAAATTTTGTCAAAGAGGCACACCCATACGATAAGTACTTGGTCAGATAACATACCTAAGGGCGTGTTTTTTTGCGGATGTGCATACCACTAGGGAAAAAACGGTGTATAATGCATGATCGACCATGCAAATCATATCCGATGGTGACAATACTTTGCACACACCTCAACCTAGTTGAAAGGGACTTGTGTGCAAACTGGAGCCCCCATCCGATAAGTACTAGTTTGAATAACACATCTAGGACTGCGTTTTTTGACGAATGTGCATGACACTAAGACAAAAACGGTGTTTTATGCTTGATCGACAATGCAAAGCATATCCGATGGGCACAATACTTTGCACACACCTTCAACTAGGTAGAATCGACTTACATGCAAAGTTGCACGCCCATCCCATAAGTGCTTGATCGGATAACATACCTAGCAGCGTCTTTTTTGACGGATGTGCATGAAACTAGAGCAAAAATAGTATTTAATGCTCGATCGACCACGCAAAGGATATCCGATGGGCACAAAACTTTTTGTACACCTCAACCTAGGTGGTATTGAAATGTTCTCAATGAGGCACACCCATCCGATAAGTACTTGGTCAGATAATACACCTAATGGCGTGTTTTTTTCTCGGGGGGGTCACTATGTATAAACCCTCTATATCACGTGCGTTCAAGGCCTATATTTAAAATCCCTTATCTGTAAAGTTTTTCATTAATAAAATGTACCCCTTTTCTATACAAATCTGTAAATTTTTTCCAAAACTATTTTAAATAGTCCCTTATGTATATTTATTTCTGTAAATTTTAGGAATAAAAAATATCCTTCTGTTGAACTCACGTGATAGGGTTACATATGATGAGTGACCCCCCCGAGGTTTTTTTGCAGATGTGCATATCATTAGGGAAAAAATGGTGTATAATGCGTGATCGACCATGCAAATCATATCCGATGGTAACCATACTTTGCATGCGCCTCAACGTAGTTAAAGTAGACTTGCGTGCAAAGTGGAACCCTCATCTAATAAGTACTTATTTGAATAACACACCTATGGCCGTGTTTTTATATGGTTGTGCATGACACTAAGGCAGAAACGGTGTGTTATGCTTGATCGACAATGCAAAGCATATCCGATGGGCACAATACTTTGCACACACCTTAAACTAGGTGGAATTGACTTACATGCAAAGTGGCACGCCCATCGCATAAGTGCTTGATCAGGTAACACACCTAGCAGCGTGTTTTTTTACGGATGTGCATGGCACTAAGGCAAAAATGGAATTTAATGCTCGATCGACCATGGAAAGCATATCCGATGGGCACGATACTTTGCACACACCTTCAACTAGGTGGAATTGACTTACATGCAAAGTGGCATTCCCATCGCATAAGTGCTTGATGGGATAACACACCTAGCAGCGTGTTTTTTTACGGATGTGCATGGCACTAAGGCAAAAATGGTATTTAATGCTCGATCGACCATGCAAAGCATATCCGATGGGCATAATACTTTTCCTATACCTCAACCTAGGTGTTATTAAAATGTTGTCAAAGAGGCATACCCATCCGATAAGTACTTGGTCAGATAACATACCTAAGGGCATGTTTTTTTGCGGATGTGCATACCACTAGGAGAAAAACAGTGTATAATGCGTGATCGACCATGCAAATCATATCCGATGGTGACAATACTTTGCACACACCTCAACCTAGTTGAAAAAAACTTGCGTGCAAACTGGAGCCCCCATCCGATAAGTACTAGTTTGAATAACACATCTAGGACTGCGTTTTTTGACGAATGTGCATGACACTAAGACAAAAACGGTGTTTTATGCTTGATCGACAATGCAAAGCATATCCGATGGGCACAATACTTTGCACACACCTTCAACTAGGTAGAATCAACTTACATGCAAAGTGGCACGCCCATCCCATAAGTGCTTGATCGGATAACATACCTAGCAGCGTGTTTTTTGACGGATGTGCATGAAACTAGAGCAAAAATAGTATTTAATGCTCAATCGACCATGCAAAGGATATCTCATGGGCACAAAACTTTTCGTACGCCTCAACCTAGGTGGTATTGAAATGTTCTCAATGAGGCACACCCATTCGATAAGTACTTGGTCAGATAACACACCTAATGGCGTGTTTTTTTGCGGATGTGCATATCATTAGGGAAAAAATGGTGTATAATGCGTGATCGACCATGCAAATCATATCCGATGGTAACAATACTTTGCACGCACCTCAATGTAGTTAAAACGGACTTGCGTGCAAAGTGGAGCCCCCATCTAATAAGTACTTATTTGAATAACACACCTATGGCCGTGTTTTTATATGGTTGTGCATGACACTAAGGCAGAAACGGTGTGTTATGCTTGATCGACAATGCAAAGCATATCCGATGGGTACGATACTTTGCACACACCTTCAACTAGGTGGAATTGACTTACATGCAAAGTGGCATTCCCATCGCATAAGTGCTTGATCGGATAACACACCTAGCAGCGTGTTTTTTTACGGATGTGCATGGCACTAAGGCAAAAATGGAATTTAATGCTCGATCGACCATGCAAAGCATATCCAGGGAGGTAGCAAGCTAAGGGTGTCCACTTCCGGACCACTTTCGGGTGAGTGTGACACCCGCTCGAGTGAAAATACAAAGGTTTTGCTTCGGTCTCCAATACCTCAATCGAGGTATAAGCTCCAATGAAAATCACACACGAGCACAACCGAGCCTAGCCAATACCTCGATCGAGGTACGTAGCTTTTTCACCGGACCGAGCCTGTACCTCGATCGAGGCTTGCTGGCAAGCCAGCTATACATGCCACATCTACCTCGTTCGAGGTATTGTGGCAATCCAGCTCAACCTCGATCGAGGTCAGGTGGCATGTCCAGCATACCTCGATCGAGGTATGTGCCATCCGACAGGGCAGCCAATAGGGCGGATGACATACCTCGATCGAGGTATGCTGGACACATGACTTGGCATCCCGCTTCTGCCAACACACCACGATCGAGGTATCGTGGCATGTCAAAACCTCCATCGACGTGGATGTACCGAGATGTATGGGCATGTCACAATACCTCGATCGAGGTATCGTGGCATGGCAATACCTCGATCGAGGTAGATGTAAAGAGATGTATGGGCATGTCAAGAATACCTCGATCGAGGTATTGTGGCATGCCAACGAGATGTATGGTTATGTCAAGAATACCTCGATCGAGGTATTGTGGCATGCCAATACCTCGATCGAGGTATATGTGCTGAGATGTATGGGCATGGAAAGAATACCTCGATCGAGGTAGGTAAACCCTAATTTTTCTTATAAAAGGAGAGCGACCCCCCTCATTCCGCATACCTCGATCGAGCTCTGCCTCATCCACCGATTTCGGATTTGTCGGACTTCGACGGAAAAGCGCGAGCGACGGAGAGCCACGAACGGACATCGACGGAGATGGCCCCGGAGCAGGAGCGGAAGAGTCCAGGTAGGGTTTTTTTTTATGTAGCATTTTCTTTTATGTAGCATTTTCTTTTATGTAGAATTTGATTAAATTTTAGTTTAAAAGAAAAATTATAAAATGCATTTTAATGTTTTTCTGAAATTTATTAATTACGGGATTTTTTATTTAAAATGTGAAAATTAAATTTTTTCCTAAAATATAGCTTTTTTTAGTAAATAAAAAAACGTTCATATTATTAATTATAAAATATTTATAAATTTGAAATGTATTTGTAAATTTTTTTTTTAATTTTTAAATTACGACATTTATAATTTAAAATGTGAAAATTTTAATTTTAAAAAACGTAATTTAAAATTTTAGTTTATAAGAAAAATTATAAAATGCATTTTAATGTTTTTCTTAAATTTATGAATTACGAGATTTTTTATTTAAAATGTGAAAATTAAATTTTTTTTAAAATAGAGCTTTTTTTAGTAAATAAAAAAAGTTCATATTAATAATTATAAAATATTTATAAATTTGAAATGCATTTGTAAATTTTTTTTTTAAATTTTTAAATTACGACATTTATAATTTAAAATGTGAAAATTTTAAATTTAAAAAACATTTAATGAGGCATTTTTTATTAAAAATGTGAAAATGTTAAATATTTTTGTTTTTTTTATGTAGCATTTTCTTTTTGGTAGAATTTAAAAGAGAAATAATAAAAAATTTTAGGTTAAAAGAGAAATAATAAAAAATTTCTAAATTTGAAATGCAATATAATGTTTTTTTGAAATTTATGAATTACGACATTTTTTATTTAAAATGTAAAAATGAAATTTTATTTTCAAAATAGAGCTTTTTTAGTAAATAAAAAAACGTTATATTAATAATTATAAAATATTTATAAATTTGAAATGCATTTGTAAATTTTTTTTAAATTTTTGAATTAGGACATTTATAATTTAAAATGTGAAAATTTTAAATTTAAAAAACGTTTAATGAGGCATTTTTTATTCAAAATGTGAAGATGTTCTATATTTCTGTTTTTTTTATGTAGCATTTTCTTTTTGGTAGAATTTAATTAAATTTTAGTTTATAAGGAAAATTATAAAAAATTTCTAAATTTATAATGCATTTTAATGTTTTTTTGAAATTTGTAAATTACGACATTTCTTATTTAAAATGTGAAAATGAGATTTTTTTTTGTTAAATAGAGCTATTTTTATTAAATAAAAAAACGTTCATAGGAATAATTTTAAAGTATTTATAAATTTGAAATGCATTTGTTAATTTTTTTTTAATTTTTGAATTACGACATTTAAAATTTAAAATGTGAAAATTTTAAATTTAAAAAACGTTTAATGAGGCACAAGACTCGCTCGACTTATAAAATTAATAAGACATTTTGTATAAGACTCGCTCGACTTATCGAATTAATACACAAACATAAACCTACTAGTCAACTATTGGAGTTGGACATTAAAGATTGACTAGTGACATGGTTGGTGACCAAAGCTTGAAGTTGACTAGACACTTTGGGACAAGCAAGTTCTTTAGAAGGAAACTAGGTTTAAGCTTGGGTAATCATCCCTAATATATTGGGAAATTACTAATGATAAATCATCCTTTAACTATTTGGCAATTAGTAAGGATCGATTCTACTAGGAAATATGTTGAAGGCATATGTCCCCTATTAGTCAATAGATTGATTAGACTAAGCATGCATGATAAGGCTATAGCTTGGAAATGCCTAGATAGTGGCTTAGTCCAAATCTTCAATATCCCTTAAGAAGACATGAAATAGTGGCTTAGACCTTAAGAAGACATGGAATAGTTTGCAAATGTCTAATTCTTCTAAGTTATGCATAGACTCTAGCATAACTGAAAAAAGAATATTACAAGATTGAGAATATTTGGATGGGTCTTCAAGAACTCGAATATTACGGTCTGTGCCTATAAACTGTTTGAGATTCTTATGCTATCACTATGGCATGCTTTAGATCTAGCACTTTGATCATGTTTGTTGTCTAGTTCCATAATTCATCTACTTCTCTTATATGTATAAGAAGAAAGAAATACGCCATAGAGAAACTGAAAGTTTAACTAGAATACCTAACATTCATTGCACATGGGACTCTAGTGGATCTATATTCATTCCACATTCATGCTAATATATGCAAGTGTTTTGATCAACTATAGACCTAAGTTCAAATAGAGCCTGTTAATGACTGAATCTCTCCTAATCATCCCTTAATGATCATAGATAAGAGACTTAAGAGAGAGAGAACTCCATAACCTTCAAGAGTCGACATTTGAAGCATCCCATTCCATGTTGTTTGCTACATGGTAGCTCGCCATGTGGCACACATACATCCCTTTTTGCATCGTAGGGAAACCTATGACTAATGTTAACAACATTTATCTTGTCTTTTACAAATGACTAAGATGTTTTCCCAAAAAGACTTTGTATCAATAATCACGTGAACCACCTCATAACCAAAATAGTGCGGATGCTACATATCTCCTTTCCCTCGTTGAAACTATGTCACACATGGAATGTTAACCACATGCTCAAGGAATTATATGCTAGTTTCATTGTAAGCAAGGGTGGTCTCTTTCTTGCTAGTCCAACCATAGGCAACGGTGACGCTTATTACTTGAGCTCAACCAAAATTAACATTAGTTATCGTATGCAACCCTTCCCATTGCATAGGGACATCCAAGGATTTAATTTTCAAAGTTTTTGAATCCTCTTCTAGGGATCTTGTGCCCTTTGTTGTTGCTACGTATGTGGATGATCTCATTCCAAAACTATTTTTACAACTAGAAGTCGAGTGAGTCTTATACAAAATGTCTTGAACCAAGCGATGATCTATAGGAATGGCCACTAGTTGAGGTGGGTGCCAGGAGCATCAGATTGTAGGTGTTCGGCATCGACGCGAGGGACCAGAGTTGCACACCATCCCTGCACCGGCATTGCGAGCGGTGGGAGGATAGATTAGGGGGGATGTTCATTCAGTGGCATCATCCTTGCAGCACATGGTCTCGGCCCTATCGATATCTATTGCGATTCCACCTCCCCCACCTCGATCATCGATGGAGCCTCCCACATCTACACCACCTCCCACATCTATGGCGCCTCATCACGAGTTGGAGGCTCGAGACAGACGGATTGCAGAGTTGGAGGCTGTGTTGGCCGAGTCTAGGGACGAGGTTAGTTATTTTGATTATGTTAGTTTATTTTTTTGTAGCATGTTTTGAACTGAAGTTTTTTGGTTAATTCTCACCATGTACGCGACATGTTTGCATTGCAGGCACATCTATTGCGTCAGGAGATGGAGTCTCGCGTACGACTGTTGTGCAGACAGATTTGGAGGAGCAGAGGATTCGGACACGCATAGCATACCATCGTGCAGAGCACTATATTTTGTAGTTGAGGCATATTAGTCATGATCCGTCGCGCCATAGGATCGACCCCAGTGTGGCCCTATACCCTGCTCCTCCTGTAGATGTGCCGACTAGGACACCGATAGACGCAGCAGTCGTAGCGAGGCTTCCTACTGCCACTTGTGTCCTCTGCCACGAGGACTTTGACACCGTAGGGTGGTTTGGACTAGGGTGCGGCCACATCGCACATCTCCACTGCATGACCCGCCACATGGTGGCACGTTCTCAGTGTGCCCTGTATGCTTTGCCGACATTGATGTGGCGACATACAGGGGACTGGGCATGGATGATCTATATTCTGGTCATCGTCAAGCTGTTGATCCATTCGCCCGTGTAGTCCTGACAGAGCACTACAGGGAGGAGGCACAGAGAGCATTGCTGATGCAGGAGGGTGCGGATACATCGGTGGTTGCATCATGCGTTCCACGACGCTTTTCGTACGGTGACTTCATGCCAGGTGACGAGGCACGAGTGGAGGAGGCACGCCGGATTGAGCGAGAGGCAGAGCTACAGACATCATTGCAGCAGTGGGTGGAGCAGCAGCTAGGGCGGGGCCGAGACCAGCGTATTTCACATGTAAAGACGATTACTCGCGCTCGATTTGAGGCACGAGTATTCGCAGATGCACGGCTATGGGAGCTGAGACGCGCGTACATAGAGGAGGCGAGGGATGCAGAGATGGCAGCAGTGGCGCGTGCAGCATGCCCTCCTCTTCATCAGGATGAGGCTGGCCCATCTCATGCAGGTGATGAGGCTAGCCCATCTGAGCCGGCATTGCCTGAGGGCACACAGCGGACGGTTGGGCAGTGAGTCATACAGGAGCCACGTCAGCGTTCCACTAGAGGATCATATGTAGAGTTATCAGATTCAGATTCAGATTGATTGTTTAGGCTTCACACGTTTCTTGTATCGGGATGCACTTTTGCAGCATGATGATGATGATGTATAGATTCATTTTGGTACTTTCATGATATTGTTCCCACTTTTATGATGTATGAGCATTTTCGTACTTTCATGATGTTCTTCACACTTTGTTTATCTCAGTTTATAGTTTGTTTAATACATAAGGTATTTAAAAAAGAATGCCATGTGAAGTAATTGTAAACATTAAACATTAATTGCAAACATTAAACATTAAACATATCAAAATTCATCTTTTTTTGGATGAAAATTTTATTTTGCTAATAAAAGTTTTTCATTTTTTAAACAAAAATTTTATTCTATTCATGTTTGTCAATAAAGTGTGTTTCAAAATCCAAATTTTCATCAATTTTTCAAAAAGACAACTATTGTCATATTCATGCTTCCAAATCTAGCCTTCCGATCTTAATATCAAAATATGTTGAAATTCAACCATTTGACAAACTAATTTGTATAAAAAGAAAATTACTTTTTTTAGACAATGCCATAGCCCAATGTATAATTGTTTCATCAAATGAAATTAGATATTAAAGTAACATCAATTTTACCAACTTTCAATTTATGCTATTTACAAAAAGTATTCTAGAAATGTATATTGGTACAAAACTTATCCATGACTCCGAGGGCAATGTTGTTACCTATGTGTAAATCAATTGATAAAAAATTCTTTCAACACCAATGAACTTGAGGGAATGTGTGATCTAGAGATACTTAAACAACATGACAAAAGGAAAAAATTCGAGAAATCACCAATGTGTGGACATGCTTAGTTTGTAGGGTGTAGAAATTCTTTTATATGGATTTGATATGGGCACTTGCATAGAAAACGATTGGTATTTTAAAGGAGAGAATACTTTTTGCAAATGGTAATACTAGACATTTTTAGGTTCTGCAATAAAATATAAGTAATATTTTATGCATTCTTTTTTCACAATTCTAGTTTTTTAATATTATTGACATGAAGCGTATATTTTGTCCCTACAATTTTTAAAAAATATAAAAATTTTGAGGATTTTTTTCAAAAATGGAGTTAGACTTGTCCTTTGCATGATTTTGCTGTTATTTATTATGACTCAGTGTTTAATTTGTCTCTTATTGTTAACAATACTTGTGCTAATTGGTGATCAAAGAAAACAAGACCTAATTATTTGTCATATTCGAACCACAATCACATGTGCCTTCCAAATCACAATCGCATATGCCTTCCAAGTTTCTAAGGACTATTTCAATTTCCTTAATATGACATTTGCCAATGCACCAATCTAATTATTATGCATGTATAAAAGATAATGAACATAAAGAAGAGAAATCAACACAATTGGCAATTAATGCATGTATACGGGAATACAAGGAAGGTGTAGCATGCTAGCCCACCATTTTATTTCACTATTTTCTTTTGCATTTAGTGGTTTATGTACAAGAGAAAGGATTGGTGGTTGGTATAAGGAAAAGTGTTGGTATTTGGTTTATGTAAAAAGAAAGGGTTGTTGCACAGGCTATGCACCAAAAAAATATACACATATTAACAATCCCACTTCTCCCTTTTAAACTCCACTCATGTATGGGAGTACAAGGAAGGTGTGACATGTTAGGCCATAATTTAATTTTACTATTTTCTTTTGACTTTGGTGGTACGCTAACGTGTAGTCGTGCTAGTAGGGATTGCTTCTACGTCGCGCAAACCAAATCAGTTGGAGACCAAATCTTGTGTGGATGTACGTCTAGGGTAGCCTAAGAGGCGTGTGAAGTTTCGTGCCCAATAGGGTTTAGGATTTAGGGTCCAGGGTTTAGGGTTTAGGGTTTAGTCGTGCTAGTAGAAATTGTAAAAATGTATGCATATGTCCTTCCACGTGGTGCATACCAAATCAGTTGAAGACCAAATCTTGCGTGGATGTACATCTAGGGTAGCTTAAGAGGCGTGTGAAGTTTCGTCCCCAACAGATAAGTCCACGTGCGTATTTCATTAGTACGTGCGCCATTTTTCATACGTAGTCACGAGTGCTAGTAGGGATTGTAAAAATGTACACAACTGTCCTTCCATGTGGCGCATACCAAATCAATTGGGCACCAAATCTTGCGTGGATGTACGTCTATGGTAGCCTAAGAGTCGTGCGAAGTTTCATTTCCAACAAATAAGTCCACACGCGTATTTCGTTAGTACATGCGCCATAGCTCATACGTAGTCGTGCTAGTAGGGATTGCAAAAATGTACGCATTGTACCTTCCACGTGGCGCATACCAAATCAGTTGGGCATCAAATCTTGCGTGGATGTACGTCTACGGTAACCTAAGAGCTGTGCAAAGTTTAATCTCCAACAGATAAGTCCACATGCATATTTGGTTAATACGTGTGCCATTTCTCACACGTAGTCGTGCTAGTAGGGATTGTAAAAATGTACGCATTATACCTTCCACGTGGCGTATACCAAATAAGTTGGAGACCAAATCTTGCGTGGATGTATGTCTAGGGTGGCCTAAGAGTCGTGCGAAGTTTCATTCCCAACAGATAAGTCCACACGCGCATTTCGTTAGTACATGTGCCATAGCTCATACGTAGTCACGAGTGCTAGTAGGGATTGTAAAAATGTACGCATTGTACCTTCCACGTGGCGCACACCAAATCAATTCAGACCAAATCTCGCGTGGATGTATGTCTAGGGTGGCCTAAGAGTCGTGCGAAGTTTCATCCCCAACAAGCAAGTCCACATGCGTATTTCGTTCGTACGTGCGCGAATTTTCTTAGTCACGTTTTTAAAATGTCCTAATGCACAAAACAAATTACAACATTACTACTAATAAACAATTTTTTGTATTACAAACACAACAATTCCCATTGAGAAGACATCGGACATCATGTTAAAAATAGAATCTAATACAATGATGTGTATGAACGTGTACACAGCCATCATAGTGAAATACAAAATATGAGTCCATGAAAATTACAATGGTACGGTCACACAGTGAGCCTATACATATCGAATACAAAAAAGTGTAATCAACTAGTGATACCCAATAAAAATCAATCTGATCAACTGATGATCCCAAAAAATATGATATGTAATGTGCTACTCCTCAGGATCAGCTCTCATGCCAATAGTTGCAAGTATGCTCTCGTGATCTGCCACTGCAAGGCGCCATCGTGGAGTGGACGTCGCCTTGCGAGTGCGAACACGACTCAAAGTAATCTTGATCCCAACAACAAGATGAGAATACATGTATGCCTCCTGATCCGCCATGTACTCCTGGAACTCAATATAGCGACCACGCCTCTGTATCTGCTGAAAATAGTGGCCACCGACGATCATGCTATGAGCATTGAAGTGCATCCCATGCCCATCCACTGTATCCTCATTCAGCACACTCTTCAGCATAGAGCATCGCAACAAGTAAGAATCCACACCCTCCTCATTGCCCTCCGAAGCAATAACCGCGAAGATATCACCAATATGCAAAATATCTGTAAGCTGGTCATAATCTCTAGAGGAACTGAATCCCGCATCCTGATCATCATGTATCTCCTCCCAAGGCTGGAAGGGAGAAAGCACTCACCGTACCCATGGATCGGCCCATGGTATCATGGAGCACCCTCCCCAATCATCATCAATGCATGCAGAGCAAAAACATGCAAACCGTCGAGAAAAGATCGCGGGGTGAGACTCACCTACGCTCCTGATGGAATGGAAATCAAGAGTGCCAGGCACAGAACGACAATCAAAAGGCCTCGACCGATCAAGACTCCCAATGTCCACGCACCAAAAATACCGGCTCACCACCCTATCGTCACGCGACTGAAACGAGGACATAGCACTAGTGGATAAGTGCTGTGGCTGCACCACCGCACCACATCATGTGCATCCTTGAAGCGATCCGCACTGTGACGCAACTGGTATCGACGCAAAGCATGCTTCACGCAAGCACCTGCACCATCGTGCTCTCCCTTACCGTGCCCTGTCTCGAAGTAGCTCCATGTGATCGGAATGCCTATCTCACGGTGCCATCTGCAGAACCAATAAAACTGTCTAGCGGATTTGAACTGACCACCGCAACCGTCTGACCAGATCCAGCGCCGCTGCCATGTGACACCATGATCCCTCAAGAAACTATCATGCAAAGTGAAGCAATGCTGCACAAAATGGGCATCATGCGATCGATCATCACTAATGTAGAAGTGATACTCTTGCACAATGATGCTTGAGTCCATGGTGCTATCAATGCCATCCACATGAGCCTGTGCATGACGATAGCTAATGTGCACAAATATAGCAACCTGCAATATGGCATTGAAAAAAAAATATGACTATTGAAATAATTCAATATAATGAGGCGGGGAAAAAATCAATACTCAATCACACGTCACCTGTTCGGAGAAATAATACTCCGATTGGATCTCATGCTGTGGTGCAAAGGTGTAATTCTCCGCAAAGTCCACCACTGAGACAACCACCCCTATAGGAAATGTCCTCAAACATGCACGAAACTGACGATCCTCCCATTTCGTAGTGTGCGAGTGGCGTATGTAGCGGTACAGCTTCCCTCGAAAATAGTCAATGAATACAACACGTGGTGTCTCCTTCCCCACAAGCTGCAACCTCCTCGACTGTGCACCACCATCTAATGTCAAGGTACAGTACTCATACTGCTGCCAATGAACCATCTGCACATCACAAGTATCTAGTGCAACTCGTGGCACTCTGGCAAAGTCACCACACAAAGTACACGTGCCTTCCACACAATCAAGGGAGTGGAATAAAGCATCACCATCTCGTGTACACAATATGGAATGAATGAAGTCGTGAGGGCTAGTAGGAACCACTCCCCTATGACCATCAAGGGAACGGAATACGTCATACATCAATCCAAAATCCACATGGTAGCGACAACAGCATGTGTCACGCTCCTGAGAGCATCGCACAAACCATGGCCTGCATCGCTCAAATGACCTCTGCCCAATCTTGAACTCCGGGTGCGCCTCTACAAAACTGAGTGTACAACTCAGTCTGGGTACACTCCAAAAAACATGCACCATGCTCAATGTACACACCGCGTGACACCCTCTTCCGCAATGCCTTCTTGAACACCGGGGATGCTCTGCAATGCTCCTCCCAAAACTGTTGTATGAAGGACCTAGTGGAATCATCCAACAATCGATCGCTGCGAGGTGCACGACCACTCGAAGCCCAAAGAGCATCAGTCTCACTATCCTCTAGACTCTGCCTCCTAATGATGCCTGCTCGCAATGTGCGCGGTGCAATCTGAAGAAGACGTGAAGCGGTACGCACATGGCCTATCATATGAGGTCTACTAATGGCAGCCACAATAGCACGACGTGCTGCCAAGGCATCACTGGAGTTCCTATGCTTAATAGAAGCATAGGAACGTCGAACACTGCTAAGGACCTCGCTAGATACAACCCTATCTCTACGTGCACCAAGACCAGCAAGCCTCCTACACTCTACCAAGTCAGGGTGATCAATCAGGAACGTAAGAAGAGAAGACTGCCAAGCTGGCGTGAGGTCACAAAAAAAAGACTGCACAATCTTGCTAGTACGACGACGGATAGTGGACTTCGGCAAGTCACGTCGTGAAGCAACACTGTTGCTGCAAGGTGGGGCAACGGGATCAATGGGAGATGGTAGGGTGGACGGGGGAAGGGAGGCGCCAAGCGGAGCGGGGGGAGGGGGAGGGGGAGGGGGAGGGGGGAGGGTGGAGGGGGAAGAGGTAGAGGTGGAGGCCAAAATGTAGGTGGCTAGGGGAAGGGCGGAGGCTAGAGGTAGGGGAGCGGATGAGCATGGGGGGACAATGGAGGTGGGGGTGGGGGTGGGGGTGGAGGTGGGATGTAGAGGTAGAGCTGGAGATGGATCAGTGGTGGCAGCATGAGCTCGAGCTCTAGAGGCTCTCTTGCACTCACGAGCCTTCCGCTTGCGCTCCTCGTCAATGAGATTTGGGGGGGGGTTCCTACATCTTTCACGTCTACTAGCTCTATGGCTTTGAGAACCCATTCTCAATGAAAGTAGGATGGAAGGTGTGACAAAGTGATGAGGAGGCAAGAATGGCTAAGAATGGGTGAAATGAACCAAAACGTGGTTTCTTATAGAGAGCCTCAACTCATCCACTAGATTGCTCTTAGATTGCTCTTCATTATTATTGGTGGAGAGGTGCTAAGATTGATACTAATTGGCTTAGTTTTGGTGGAGAGGTCTGCTATGCCCAGAGCCGTGATCAGACCTTATACCTCGATCGAGGTATTTAGTGCATTGTGCATGCATGTATGTATGAACCTCGATCGAGGTATCTCTATGTGTCCTCGGTCACATACCTCGAACGAGGTATTGTATGCCTCACCCATCATATGTACCTCAATCGAGGTATTGTATGCATCGCACATCGTCATGTGTATACATCTGGCTGATGTGGCACCATGCATGGTCATGATGTGGTAATATAGTCTCTTCCTGCATGGTCATGATGTGGTACTAGGCATGATGTGGCATGATGAGTTGGCATTCATGAGGTGGTAGATGACATGGCAAATTGAGGTGGAGGGATTGGTGACGTGGCCAGGAGAGGAGGTATGCCAAGGTGGCATTGTGTGATCACATGGCTGATGATGTGGAATGATGAGGTGGCACATGCGGCAGCACGTGTGGCAATGTAAGGTGACATGGCAAGGAGTGATGTCACATCTGCTTGATGAGATGGCACCACGTGGTCTAACAACGTGGCATGGTTTTTGATGACTCAGCCTTCCACATGGGCAGCATGCAGACTCCAAAGGCTTGCCACTAGGTTCGGTGATGCTCCTAGCCTACCTCACCAAGCCTAATACCAAGCCTACCTTGTCTTGGTATTAGGCTTGGGTGGCCCTTTTTCCCCCACAAAAGGGAGATTTAATTGTTGGAGGCCATATCGTACGTTTCCCTTACTCAAATTTAACCAAAATTTTTTCCTCTTATTCATCATGCAGAGGACTAAAAATATTGACATTTTTGAAATGTTTGGTTATGTTTGAGAATTACTAGATTTATTTTTAATATTCTTTGTTGATCCTCTAAGGAGTAAAAGTCAAAATTAAACTTCAATCTTCCTAAATCTAACCGTTGGATTTGGGATTTGATGATTCAACCACACACCCTTATGTGCCTACTAACCTTCCAGCGAATTGGATTTGCTTAATTATTCAAAATACTCAAAAAATGTGGTGTGCTACTAAAATGCATGTATTTTATGACTTTATTTATTATAAATCATTATTTATAATTAGATAAATCATTCAAAAAATTACCAATAAATCAAGTTAAGCTCTACATAATGCAAAGAGACCACTTACAAAGTTTCAATAACATTTAATCTAAAATGAGTGAGAAATTTAGAATTTTATATGACACTCTTTGTTCGTGACAAACGTGTGACCACCCTGGAACCATGCCGTGTGACACAAAGAAATTTTTTGTGTGTGCATCGAATTTTCGATCAGACTATACGATTGTGTGCACAATAGAGGCACACCCATCTGATAAGTACTTGGTCAGATAACATACCTAAGGGCGTGTTTTTTTGCGGATGTGCATACCACTAGGGAAAAAACGGTGTATAATGCGTGATCGACCATGCAAATCATATCCGATGGTGACAATACTTTGCACACACCTCAACCTAGTTGAAAGGGACTTGCGTGCAAACTAGAGCCCCCATCCGATAAGTACTAGTTTGAATAACACATCTAGGACTGCGTTTTTTGACGAATGTGCACGACACTAAGACAAAAATGGTGTTTTATGCTTGATCGACAATGCAAAGCATATCCGATGGGCACAATACTTTGCACACACCTTCAACTAGGTAGAATCAACTTTCATGCAAAGTGGCACACGCATCCCATAAGTGCTTGATCGGATAACATACCTAGCAGCGTATTTTTTGACAGATGTGCATGACACTAGAGCAAAAATAGTATTTAATGCTCGATCAACCATGCAAAGGATATCCGATGGGCACAAAAATTTTCGCATGCCTCAACCTAGGTGGTATTGAAATGTTCGCAATCAGGCACACCCATCCGATAAGTACTTGGTCAGATAACACACCTAATGGCGTGTTTTTCTGTGGATGTGCATATCATTAGGGAAAAAATGGTGTATAATGCCTGATCGACCATGAAAATCATATCCGATGGTGACAATAATTTGCAGGCACCTCAACTTAGTTAAAACGGACTTGCGTGCAAAGTGGAGCCCCCATCTGATAAGTACTTATTTGAATAACACACCTATGGCCGTGTTTTTATATGGTTGTGCATGACACTAAGGCAAAAACGGTGTGTTATGCTTGATCGACAATGCAAAGCATATCCGGTGGGCACAATACTTTACACACACCTTAAACTAGGTGGAATTGACTTACATGCAAAGTGGCACGCCCATCGCATAAGTGCTTGATCAGATAACACACCTAGCAGCGTGTTTTTTTACGGATGTGCATGGCACTAAGGCAAAAATGGTATTTAATCCTTGATCGACCATGCAAAGCATATCCGATGGGCACGATACTTTGCACACACCTTGAAATAGATGGAATTGACTTACATGCAAAGTGGCACGCCCATCCCATAAGTGCTTGATTGGATAACATACCTAGCAGCGTGTTTTTTGACGGATGTGCATGACACTAGAGCAAAAATAGTATTTAATGCTCGATCGACCATGCAAAGCATATCCGATGGGCACAATACTTTGCACACACCTTCAACTAGGTATAATTGACTTACATGAAAAGTGGCACGCCATTCTCATAAGTGCTTGATCAGATAACACATGTAGCAGTGTGTTTTTTTACGGATGTGCATGGCACTACGGCAAAAATGGTATTTAATGCTCGATCGACCATGCAAAGCATATCCGATGGGCACGATACTTTGCACACACCTTCAACTAGGTGGAATTGACTTACATGCAAAGTGGCATTCCCATCGCATAAGTGCTTGATCGAATAACACACCTAGCAGCATGTTTTTTTACGGATGTGCATGGCACTAAGGCAAAAATGGTATTTAATGCTCGATCGACCATGCAAAGCATATCCGATGGGCATAATACTTTTCCTATACCTCAACCTAGGTGGTCGTAAAATGTTTTCAAAGAGGCACACCCATCCAATAAGTACTTGGTCAGATAACATACCTAAGGGCGTGTTTTTTTCCGGATGTGCATACCACTAGGGAAAAGACGGTGTATAATGCGTGATTGACCATGGAAATCATATCCGATGGTGACAATACTTTGCACACACCTCAGACTAGTTGAAAGGGACTTGCGTGCAAACTGGAGCCCCCATCCGATAAGTACTAGATTGAATAACACACCTAGGACCGTGTTTTTTCATGGTTGTGCATGACACCAAGGCAAAAACAATGTTTTATGCTTGATCGACAATGCAAAGCATATCCGATGGGCACAATACTTTGCACACACCTTCAACTAGGTGGAATAGACTTACATGCAAAGTGGCATGCCCATCCCATAAGTGCGTGATCGGATAACATACCTAGCAACGTGTTTTTTGACGGATGTGCATGACACTAGAGCAAAAATAGTTTTTAATGCTCGATCGACCATGCAAAGCATATCCGATGGGCACAAAACTTTTCGTACACCTCAACCTAGGTCGTATTGAAATGTTCGCAATGAGGCACACCCATCCGATAATTACTTGGTCAGATAACACACCAAGCAGCGTGTTTTTTTACGGATGTGCATGACACTAAGGCAAAAATGGTATTTAATGCTCGATCGACCATGCAAAGCATATCCGATGGGCATGATACTTTGCACAAACCTTCAACTAGGTGGAATAGACTTACATGCAAAGTGGCACGCCCATCCCATAAGTGCTTGATCGGATAACATACCTAGCAGCGTGTTTTTTGACGGATGTGCATGACACTAGAGCAAAAATAGTATTTAATGCTCGATCGACCATGCAAATGATTTTCGATGGGCACAAAACTTTTCATACGCCTCAACCTAGGTGGTATTGAAATGTTCTCAATGAGGCACACCCATCCGATAAGTATATTTGGTCAGATAATACACCTAATGGCGTGTTTTTTTGCGGATGTGCATATCATTAGGGGAAAAATGGTATATAATGCGTGATCGACCATGGAAAGCATATCCGATGGTGAAAATACTTTGCACGCATCTCAACCTAGTTGAAACGAACTTGTGTGAAAAGTGGAGCCCCCATCCAATAAGTACTTGTTTGGTTAACACACTTAGGACCGTGTTTTTTCATGGTTGTGCATGACACTAAGACAAAAACGGTGTTTTATGCTTGATCAACAATGCAAAGCATATCCGATGGGCACAATACTTTGCACACACCCTCAACTAGGTGGAATTGACTTACATGCAAAGTGGGACACGCATCCCATTAGTGCTTGATTGGATAACATACCTAGTAGGCTCATGTTTTTTTACGGATGTGCATGACACTAGAGCAAAAATAGTATTTAATGCTCGATTGACCATGCAAAGGATAACCTAGCATGTCCATCTGATAAGTACTTGATCGGATAACTTTTCCCACCAATAAATTAAGTACTAATTAAAAATTATAATAAATGAGTAGATTATTAAAAAGAGACTAATATTTATGTAATTGTTGCTACTGTAGCTTGCTTGCGAAGAAGGACTCTCACAAAGGAGATGGCTATAGATTTTGTTCCAGGGATGGATGTGATTTTATGTAGCAAAAGAGAAGTAGTTGCATTTGCTACAATCCATGATAGTGATCCCAATTCAGTTTGCCACTTTCGAAGACTTGGCGAAGATAAGGTGGCAGTTACTGTATCAAAGATTCTTAGCGTACATGTTGAGCTAAAGTATAAATGTGGAGATATGAAAACACTTGGAGATGTTATGCCCTACAATAGATCCAACAAATCATTTATAGCATGGGACAAAGATGAGACTTATGCAACAGATATTATCAAGAATACAAAGTGCACCACCTTGGATTTTACTATAGGGGACATTTTACAAATGAGATCATTTGCAAATAAGACTGTAGCAGAAGGTGAAGTATTGGGATTTGAACAAGTGGAGCAATGGTCATTTGCATAGATGAGGATTCTAAAAGTCGCTGATGATGATATGGTTGATAACATAACATCCTTATGTGATCCCTACTATGAGGTAGGCAAGAATATGAGATGGAGCATGCAATTTTTAAACATGAGAAAGAGGCACGTGGTTTTCAATGATAAAGACAACGTATACTACAATATCAAAGGACCTAAAAAGCGTGCCCATGTGCTAGGCTCTATCACTTCAAATGTGGATGATTTCAATATACTCAATTATAGAAGTGACATCTTATCTGGAGTGGATGAGTTCATTGGTTCCGAGAAACAAAATGATTTTAGAAGCGAAGCCTTATCTGGGGTGGATGAATTCTTGCACAGTGAGAAGGGCAAAGGTTTCAATAGCAATGTCTTGTCAAGTGTGGATGAGTTCATGCATATTAACAAACCTGGTGTCAATCAAGGTTGTGGATTTGTGAAAGCCATGCAAGATGTCCCAATGAGTGATGTTCTCTGAGGAGTGGAAGAGTTTCAAGGTTCTCAATACTCTCGTAGAATATTGAATTCATTGAATGGTCCTAAGAGTATGTTAAAAACGAGGATGAGATCAACAGAGGATTATTCAATATTTAACTTTGATTGTGATATGGACAAGGATGCAACGACCAATCATGGATGCTTGGTTACAAACAAATGTGAGGAGAAGAAGTGCATAAATACAGATAACAACGTGCACGAGGAACGAAAACGGTCATACATATGCATGAAGAGAAAGCGAATCCAGGCAGATCCACAAAAGCAACCAAAGAGGAAGAGAGTAATGAAGGAGGAGAACATGTTAAATGCATTGGGATATCTATGTTGCAAGCGAAGATGTATGCGCTTCATTGATCTTGCAGACATCAGGGCATGTAGAGGACACGTGTGGCAAAGAAGAGGAAGCGAAAGAAATGAATACCTTCTCACAAGTCTCTCTTTCTTTCTTCAGAATGGCAATAAAAGGCTAAGTTCAAGACAAAAGGTAAAACCTCTCATAAATGGAAAAAGGATTTGCAATAAGGCATATCGCAATATTACTGGATTATCCCATGGTACATATTGGGATTTAGTCACCAAGGCAAAGGGCGGCAACAAATTTAGCATTCACGGTAATAGAGGAAGGTCCAAATCAAGAATCTCAACTGTCAGGGCAGCAGCAATTTTGCAAGACTTCATACATGAAAATGCTTTACCTCAACCCCATATATCTACCAAACTCCCTAACGGTGATGCGATCATTGAAATGCACCTTCCAATGGGCTTGACAAAGCTCGAAGTATTTGACTCTATTGCAGAAAAGCAAAGGCAAAGAGGGGATGCCGTAGCTTCTTCTCATACTTTGTATACTTTTTGGAAGAAGAACTTTGGATATGTTAAAATCCCAAGGAGGCAAAAAATGTCAAAGTGCAATGTCTGTGATGATTTAAAGCGAGCGATTGAGAGTGCAACATGTCCAAATCAAAGGGAATTATACAAAAAAAACCGAAAATCTCATCATGACCTTATTCGACATTCCAGATAAAAATATGCATTTTGGAAGGAGCAAGCTATTTCGCATCCTGATGACTACATGTGCCTTATTGTAGATGGCATGGATCAGAATACAACAACATTGCCTCGTTTTGTTGCCACTCCACCTAAATTACAAGGAAAGCACTTTCTAAAGACACATCTATGTGGAGTGTTAGTGCATGGAATTAAGTTCTTTGCAGATATATGGATTGATTCCTTGCATCTACATGATAGCAATCAAGTTGTAACATCTATTATGAAGGCAATTCGCAATGTACATGCAGAAAAAGGTCGCCTGCCACTGACTTTGAGAATACAAGCTAATAATTGCTGGCGAGAAAATAAGAATGTACTCATGTTTGCATTCTGCTCCATGCTAGTTGCTCATCGAATCTTCAATGAGGTCGAATGTGGATTTTTGTATGTTGGGCATACACATGAGGATATCGATCAGGTTTTTAGCACAGTCTCAAGGGAGCTTAAATGCAAGGATGTGGAGACAATAGATGACTTGGTAAGAAGATGTGGCAGGCAAGTTGGTGGTCGTAAGGAAAGTACAGTATGTGAGAGGCTCGAAAAAATGTATGATTGGAAGAGCTTCATTCTACCTTTCATACAAACGGGTGGTGATGCATTGACAGGTCATACCAATCCATACTACTTTCGTTTTTTTTTTAAAGATGAAAAACCCGTAATGCAATGGCAACAGTATTCTCATGATACAAAATGGGAACTTGAAGAACCTTACAGTCTCTTAACTTCAATTCCCAGCAAGGAAAGGTATCCAACATGGGCTCCTATACAAGAATTTCATGAGAGGTCTAATTGTGAAATAGATGGATTAAAAGCATTTATTACATACAAAGAGGAAATGCTCCGGAGATATCCTGATTCGAAGCCTACTTGGAGAGAACACACTACCACTATAATTAACAAGACACGAAATTTAATAAAGGACCTTGAGAGAATGCGAGGCTCAAAGGATGTCAAGGAAGAATGCCATATGTTTTGGCCAAATGTTCATAACAATTTGCACCCAGCTCCAGTCTTTGAAAATGAATTTGTATCATTACTCCCACATCCATATTGTGGACCGAAGAAGAGAGAGTTTATGCCACAAGTAGATATAGAGGTTGATTGTTTTGTTGTGGTTCGGCCATCGGCGGATGATGAATATGAGAATGTGAAGTTTTGGGTTGCAAAAGTAGTTGATGTGCAAAGAGATGACCAAGGGAGAGCTACAACATTTACAGCGGTATGGTATGAGCCAAAGGGCAGGAAGGAGAATATGGATAACAACACATGGGTCCCAAATGATGAAGCAGTCTCTCAAGTTTCGACGGAGACAATCATAGTGTCTTGGCAATCAAAGAAGCACATGGGATATGAGGTAGAAGGAAAAATAAAAATACCACAGCAAACTATTTTGCATATACACGAATTTTTAAGGATGCTCGCCATGGAGGAAGTGGAAGGAGACAACGCAAATGAAGAATGTCCATGATTAAAGCTTTGTATTGAAGTCCATTGAAGGATTTTATTTGGGTACTAGGCAAGGAGCCAATCCAAGACAATTATAATCAGAGTCATCACCTCCTATGTTAAATGAGAGTCAAAATATGCACTGGATGTCACCCAAGGGTTAAGGCTTGCCAAGACAATAGGGAGTTAATGCAGATGGCACCTGGCAAGGAACTATCACATTAAGCAATAAGACAATGGGGAGTCAATGCACCCAAGGGGCAAGGCTTGGCAAGATAACTTGTGGGAGTTAATGCAGATGGCACCTGTATTTTGCACTGGATGTCACCCAAGGGTCAAGGCTTGGCAAGACAATAGGGAGTTAATGCAGATGGCACCTGGCAAGGGACTATCGCATTGAGCAATAAGACAATGGGGAGTCAATGAACCCAAGGGGCAAGGCTTGGCAAGACAAGTGGGAGTCAAATTATGCAGATGGCACCTGGCAAGGGACTGTCGTGACATTGAGCAATAAGACAATGGGGAGTCATATTATGCAGATGGCACGAATTGAGGCTCTTTAAGAGCAACAATTTAAATTGTAAACATATGTTCAATCTATATCATTTTGGATATAAAGACTCTAGCTAAGAGCAACGTCTCTCAATGTAATCATATAATAATAGCCATAAATGCTATTATACCTCTTTGGTTCAATACAAAACTTGGGTCTTATGGCATCATGTCTTCTTTCTATTTATTAAAAGTTTTGCTAAATTTTGTGCATATTGCCGAGTGACAATGTTATTTTCATGAAATATTTAAGTCTCCTTTCATGGATTTATAAATTTATCACGTCAACGAAAAACGTCAAGGAAAAATATTAAAAATAATTAAATTAACAAATAACTTAGATATAGCTAGAATTTCTAATATAGGATTATTTCAAATTCTTGCATGTTGGTGCAAAAGTATAGATTGAAAAAACAATATTTTTATGTGAATATGATAGTGCCACAAAGTGAACTTTTGATTTGGGAAGGAAAAACGTCAAGGAAAAATATTAAAAATAATTAAATTAACAAATAACTTAGATATAGCTAGAATTTCTAATATAGGATTATTTCAAATTCTTGCATGTTGGTGCAAAAGTATAGATTGAAAAAACAATATTTTTATGTGAATATGATAGTGCCACAAAGTGAACTTTTGATTTGGGAAGAATATTTTCAGAAAGTAAAATTTTGATTTGGGAAGGATATTTTCATAAAGTAAAGTTTTCATTTGGGAAGGATTTTTGGGCTTTGTCCAAAAACAACACAAAAAGTCCAAAATTAATGAAATAGGTGTTGGGCTTGCCTTTCAGTCCTAAATTTGCAAGTGACTTAAGTGTGGTCAGACACCAATGTCTTATCTTTACCGCGACAAGTATAGATTCTTGAGTTTAGGGCATAGGGTTGAGTGTTCACAGTTTACGGTAACTATTGGCAATCATATCATCACGTTAC
Organism: Dipteris shenzhenensis; assembly: GCF_047967505.1. Classification (NCBI taxonomy): domain Eukaryota; kingdom Viridiplantae; phylum Streptophyta; class Polypodiopsida; order Gleicheniales; family Dipteridaceae; genus Dipteris; species Dipteris shenzhenensis. The sequence goes on along the minus strand of NC_141610.1, from coordinate 4,687,259 downwards.
TATGTGTGAGATTATGATTTGGTACAAGTTTATAAAAAATATGTTACGTAAACCAAATACCATGATGCCAATAAGAGACAAAGTAAAGAAGAAATTGATGAATGTTGGCATGGATTAAAATACTATCCATGCTTCGTTTAACAAGTATCATTCCCATGAGGTACCATTTTCATGGCTTAGAAAGAATATTTCTTTGTTTTTCAACATGCATCATGTATGAGCATAGAAAAGCATGCATCGATGGTATTCTAGCCATACAAATAATACTTGATGGGCACGATACTTTTCACGGGCCTTAAACTCACCTATTTTAAGTTCCTTGCAAAGTATCATGTCCATTCAGTACCATTTTCATAATGAAGAAAGAATATGTCCTTGTTTTTCACCATGCATCATGCATGAGAGTAGAAAAACATGCATTGGTGGCCTTCTATGATACTTAATGGGAAACATACTTTGAGTGGATCTTATATCATCTATTTTAATGCCTATGAGAAGTATCATTCCCATCAACTACCATTTGCATGGTGAAGAAAGAATATTTCCTTGTTTTTAAGCATACATCATGCGTGAATGTAGAAAAGCATGCATCAGTGGTCTTCTAGCCATGTAAATGGTATGCAATGGGCATGATACTTTGCCAAAATCATAAAACCACCTATTGTAAGTCTCATGAAAAGTATCATTCCCATTAGGTACCATTTGCATGGCTTTCAAATAATATTTCCTTATTTTTAAACATGCATCTTGCATTAGCGTAGGAAAACACATGTCTATGGTCTTCTAGCCATCATATGAATGGTACCCAATGAGCATGATACTTTTCATGGGCCTTAAAATTACCTACTTTAATACTTTTGCAAAGAATCTTGTCTATTTGGTGTCATTTTCATGGCTTGGAGAGAATATTCCTAGTTTTTAAGGATTCATCATGCATTTTTTATGCAAAGCATGCATCAGAGGTCTTTTAGCCATGAAAATGGTACCCTATGGGCATGATACTTTTTAAAAGCATGAAAATAATTTATTTTAATGCCATCACAAAGTATATTCATGCTCATCGGAGGTCTTCTAGCCATGAAAATGGTACCCTATGGGCATGATACTTTTTAAAAGCATGAAAATAATTTATTTTAATGCCATCGCAAAGTATCATGCTCATTGGAGCTCTTCTAGCCATGAAAATGGTACCCTATGGGCATGACACTTTTTAAAAGCATGAAAATAATTTATTTTAATGCCATCGCAAAGTATCATGCTCATCATATATCATTTGCATGGTGAAGAAAGAATATTTCCTTGTTTTTCACCATGCATCATGCATAAGCATAGAAAAACATGCATTGGTGGTCTTTTAACCATGCAAAATGGTACTCAATTGGAATGATAGTTTGTATGGATCTTAAAATAAGCTTTCTTAAGGCTTGTGCAAAGTATCATGCCCATCAAGTACTACTTTCATGGCTTAGAAAAAATATTTCTAGTTTTTCAACATGCATCATACATGAGCATGTGAAAACATGCATCAGTGGTCTTCTAGCCATGAAAATAGTACTTGATGGGCATGATACTTTGCATGGGCCTTAAAATCACCTATTTTAGGACCTGTGCAAAGTATGATGCCCATAAATAACATTTGCATGCTGAAGAAACAATATTTTCGTACACCATGCATGGAGAAAAACATATATCAATGGTCTTCTAGGTATGCAAGTGATACCCAATGGGCATGATAGTCTCCATGGGCCTTAAAATCACCTATTTTAATACTTGTACAAAGTATCATGCCCATGAAGTACCATTTTCATGGTTTGGAAAGAGTATTTCCTTGTTTTTCAACATACATCGTGCATGAGCATAGAAAACACACACCGGTGGTCTTTAGCCATGCAAATGATATTCGATGGGCATGATACTTTTCATGGTCCTTAAATTCACCTATATTTGTACAGTATAATTCTTATTAGGTGTCATTTGTATGGCTTGGAGAGAATATTTCGTTGTTAAATTGCACCATGCATCATGCATTTTCGATGCAAAACATTCGTTGGTGGTCTTCTAGCCATGCAAATGGTACCCAATGGGCATGATCCCTTTCATAGCCCTTAAAATCACCTAGTTTAAGGTTGATAAAAACTATCATGTCCATAAAATACCATTTGCATGGTGAAGAAAAATATTTCCTTGTTTTTCACCATGCATCATGTATGAGCATAGAAAAACATGCATCAGTGGTCTTTTGGCCATGAAAATGGTACGTGATCGGAATAATACTTTGTATGGGCCTTAAACTCACCTAGTTTAACAAGTATCATGCCCATAAGATACCATTTTCATGACTTAGAAAGAATAGTAAGTTCTTTTTCAATATGCATCATGCATGAGCATAGAAAAATATGCATTGGTGGTCTTCTAGCATGATACTTTTCATGGGCCTTAGACTCATGCAGTTTAATTCTTGTGAAATTCTCATGCCCTTTATGCATAATTTTCATGGCTTGGAGAGAAAATTTTCTTGTTTTTCACCATGGATCATGCATTTTTTGTGCAAATTGTGCATAGGTGGTCTTCTAGCCATGCAAATGGTCCCTGATGGGTATGATACTTTGCATGGCCCTTAAATGCACCTAGTTTAAGGCCCATAAATAGTTTGATACCCATAGAGCTCCATTTACATGGCTAGAAGAGACCCAAGAATAAACAAGGGGATGATTAAGCTTACTTCTAAGGGAGGATAGCAAGAGTAGCATAAGAACTAGAGGCCACCTACCTTGCACAATACCTATTACAAGATCTTTGCTTAATCTCTAGCATTGAGGCTTAAATTTAAAATGGGGGATTGGATCATAGAGGAGCAAAAAGAATTTATTAAAGGCAGGCACATCCTTGAGGTAGTTTTGACATTATGGGAAGGTTTGACGTATGTAGAGGAGCAAGATATTTGTTTGATGAAGGTCGATAAGGCCTACGATAGGATGGAGTGGGGTTTTCTACAAAGATAACACATGGATATGGGTATAGGTCCAATGTTTTGGAGTTATGTTGAAATTCGCTTAGTACAAGCCAGAGCCAAAATTGAAGTTAAAGGACAAACTTATGAGGATTTTCCTTTGCAAAGATCAATTAGACATGGATGTCCCCTTTCACCCCTCCTTTTTGCCAAAGGTGTAGACTCTCTAGGATGGATTAAACATGAAGAAGTTGATGGAGGTAAAATCAAAGGTATTCAACTTCCGAGTGGTAGGCAAATTGTTACCGACAGTTCATGGAGGACACCAACTTTGCCCGGATTCAAGGCAGTGATATATTGTTTGGACACATGTTGTGTGGCTTCAGGATCGAGGATCTCAACCATAGTAAGAGTGGTGTCTTTGAGACCAAACACCCTTGACTAGATATTTTATTAGGTAAAGGATGCAAATGCTTGAGAGAGGGTGATATTTTTTCTTGTTGGGCATACTTAAGGGATTCAAATGTTTGAATAAAGATAGGTGGTACTGAGTTATCACAGAAAATAAAGGGGAGGTACCAGGGACTACAACCTACATTAGCTAGAGAAATTTTGTGCTAAATCATTGTATTCACCCAATAATCATTTACTTTATTTCATGCTGGTATCCCTCATAAAGGGTTTCGATAACTCTCTGTGTTTGTGGGGATGAGAGCTGGGACAAAGAAAGTTGGCTAAGGTCCAATGGAAATTCTACCTGCACAATGCCCAAGAATGTTGGTGGGTTTGTTATTGTCAACATTGACAAATCATCAAGCAAATTAATGGGGCAATGGACTTTGAAGGTGATGCTCAATCCTGATACAATTTGAGCAGAGCTAGCTAGATGGAATACTACTAAGGTTAAGCCTTTGCAAGCTTAAGCACTTGAAGTTCTTCCTAGAAGGATCTGCCATTTTTGAAAGTAAACAATATGTGACCAAAGGGTCAAATTTATGGAAGGGTATGTGGAGAGCTTGGGAGAGTCTAAGACCTTTACTAATATGGAAAGGCTTTTCGAAGAAGACATGCACTTTTGTAGTGGAGATTTGATTTGATTTTCGATAATACAGAGGGACTCATTGATCAGAGAAACTTCTATTAAAGGGGCTCTTGATTGAATATACAAGATGAATAATATTCATTAGGCATGCCCAAAAGATTGGATAAAGTAACAGAGAATGGAAATAGAACTAAAATGAGACAAAGAATGGTAACCATGGTAGATGATGAGAGAGAATACACATGTTATTCTACACCAACCATGCTATATATGTGCTTGTTTTTTCTCGACTGCTTAAGCAACCATGGCCACTGGCTTTGCCACATCTTCAAAAAATGCACGGGGAAATACAAAAATGCATTGAGTCACTAATGTTCTAGGGGAATACAAAAATGCAGTCGATACCATCTTACAACAAAGGTTGTATAAAGCCTCTCCTATTGGATAATACTATTCCACTCAAACCCATCTCAAACCCATGCAAAAATTGATCTTAGATCCTTTAGCTCTTCTAGGTCATCAAGCTTCAAGCTTTTAGAGGTGGGAAGTCAGCATTCTTGTAAGTCATTCTTCAAAATCCTCTACATATCTTAGCCGTGCAACTTCATGGAGATGAACGCATGATGTCACCTCCTATTCCTCCTCCCTGGGATAGCTTTATTTTGAATGAACCAAAGTTTTATTAAAGTTTGATCTTTGTTCTCCTTGCAAGCAAAATGTTTTAAACCTGTGAAGTATCACAAAGCCATAAGAGAATGCAAGAAGACAATATGTTCATGTGCAATCCAAAACTTGATCGGGACAGGCACAACATCCCATGCCTGATGTACAACCCAGGCCAAGACCAGCCAACTAGATGCTTCTTGGCTTGCTAAGTGATTTGCTTGGAGAATACCTTATTATTTTTGAAAATTTCTCCTTCAAACCAAGGCACTGCCTACTTATATATAGAAATGCATTAATCAAGATCGAAACTAACATTCACACGTCACGGAGGACAAGAAAAGACACACTTTGACTATGGTGAGCATCATTCCAATCTAGCTTCCAGTGTTTCAATCTAGTGTTAAGTGAAGCAGAAGCCATAAAGAAGCAAAAGACTATTCGAAAAGGTGCATTTCTTATGAGTTAGAAATCGCCTTTGCCCACTAAACTTTCAATGATAGCTTTTCCTGAGAAAAAACCAACCCCAAGGGGATTGTACGATACTATTCCAATATTTACGGTAGGCAGCCTAGGGAGATGTTTGGGTTTTCTCACACCCCCTTCAGCCACGTGTCATGAATCTAAGCCCTTGATCTCCCTTTATTTTGTTTGATGTAAAAGCTAAGCTTTTGACTAAAGCACTAAAAGCATATAGACTATATAAACATTTCAAACCTATTTGATTTGAAGAGATGGTCTACTTGATTTGCCGGGAATGACTGGTCCAACAATTTACATATCGTTTTACTGCTCCTTTTCATGTCAAAACCCTTATTTTCAAAGATCTTAATCAAATGTTTGATTTGTATGAAAGCATTGAAGTCCTGTTTTTCAATATACAGTATTGGCATTCCTTGCGATAGTATTACTTTTTCTGCAAAGCCTATTGGTCTATTGCCATCCCCCAAAATATACTTACATACCAGCAGGTATGGTAAGTAGTCTGTTTTATCATATATGGAGGTGACTGCCACTCCATTGACTCTATGAGTTATTGTGATGGACATGTTAAGAAAGTTCACTTTTGTTCCAATCATTTGGTCCTCTAGACCTGGGGTTTTCACATCAGTTGTGTCTTTTATTTCTAAGAACTGGAGGGGGTAGATCCACCATGGGTCATGTCTCCCTTCATGTACTAGGTCAAAGAATAACCTGGGTGTCTCTATATTTATCACGAGGATGTCATCCATATACCAATATACCTTTTTAATGTGTTTGAGTATATCCCATTGGTCCAATTTCCACAATCTGAGTATCACCTTATACTCAAACGAAAACAGGTATGAATTACACCATAATGGTGAACATGTGAAACCCATTGGGATACCAGTTATTTGTTTAAAGATTTCCATCCCCAATTGAATGTGCATGTTCTCTAGGAGCCAATTATTGAATTTTATGCATTCTTCCTTTTGGAGGTGAATCCCTTGTTCGTTCTTCCTGTCCCTCCATGTACAGTCCTTTTTGTTTAAATGCAGTCAAATATATTTCAACTCCATTTGCTCAAAGGCCCAGTCAATGATTTCTGTCATAACTGCCTCTAGTCCCCATTCCCCATCCAGGGGGATATTCTCACAGCATTTCCCGATGTCTGCTGTGAATAAAGAGTGGATTTTCTTTGGGAGGTTCAACTTAACTTCATATGATGAATTCACAATCCAAAAAGTAGTTAGTGCAATTCCTGTACTATTCCAAACCTTGTCTTGGAGGTCCTTTGCCATTCTCATTATTGGATCTAGGCATCCTTGTAGTATCAGTGACATTGTTTTTGCCAATTCAAAAAATACACATGAGTATGCATTCATAACCCATCGGAATGCCTCCTTGTGGGCTTTGTATGTAGCCACATTAAGTAAGGCAGTGATAGTGACTACAGTGAGAAGTGTAGGTCAAAATTGTTGATCTCAACAACCAGTTGGTCTAGGATCGCTGGGTTCATAATCTTTATAAAATCTTTGCTTCCCAATCTTTCCCCTGCTTTCTCATAGATAAATTCTTTGCAAATAAAATCCGGTGTATTGGTTGATTTTTCCATAGAAGTTATTAGTAAACAGCTTGTCAGCCGTTCGATTTTCGACCTCATTTTTGGTAACTCCATGCAGCAGAGTTTTTCTTTGAATCGGCTTATTCTTTTCCTTGTAATATTCCAAAGTTTGTCCCAACAAAACTATAAAAAGTATGGATCCATTAATGCTATAATTTTCTTTTATTATATGTCCTAACCCTTTTCTGATTTCCTTTCTCAACTTGGTGTTTTCTACAATGTTCGTGTCTAGAGTCACCACATGTCCCCATTCCTTATGTACAAACGTGGTAAGTGCTGTGTTTTTGCAATTGCAGATATTATTCAGATAGTATTTAAACGTTATTTCAGGTCTGCATAGGATACCTGACAAGGATTTTTTGAAGGACCATCCAAAAGATATTTCATTAATCAATTCACAACCAAGACTACAATTCCATTCATCAAAATGGTGCTTTTATGGAAAAAAACTCCAACATGGGGTTCTCAAATAAGACATGAGTGAATGTATTAGGGGTGTTCTTCTTGCAATCCAACGTAAATCTTCCATGTGGCAACAAAGATACTGATCTCTATAGACAAACACATACATGTTAGTCACTATTCCTTCTCATCATAGAGTAAATGTCAAGCTAGAAAAGCATGGCCCCTCGTGGTGCAAGAAACCATCTTGCTTCCTCTCAAGGCTTTTGTAGTTCGTACCTATGATTTAGGGCTGTCCAGATGGACTGAGCAATCTATAGGTGGTTGCCAATCAATAAATATGCTTCCTATTTGGCCTCTTTGAGGGTAGGGGGTGTTACGGATGTGCCCCCTAGTCATGCCTGAGCGAACAGCAAACCTTGCCCTCTTGGCTGGTCTGTATGCTCTCATGGGTTGTGCTTCCGATGATCTGAGCATCAATTCCCCATATGAAATAATGCCAGTGGAAGGCTAAGGTAACAACGGGGCTTGGGGGCTGTTCTCCATGTTTTTTACTGTTGTCAATATCAGTTCCCTCATATAGTAGAAACTAAGTGATGCTTTGCAAAACAAAACCATATCATTTGTTTTCATAAACAAGAGGAAGGATTAAACGCAGCCTTCAGGGGGCGATTAGGGAAGAAGGATGGTAACTTGTGGGCAATGAACCATATAGCATAGTCATATCACAGAGGTTGTGCCCTACAGTCTATGTTCTCTTCCACACATCTATATTTCACATATGGGCATCCCACATTGAAGATATCATTGAGGTATTTAGGAGTCCTCTTCTCTGTTTTTGATATTCTGCTTTTGCATCTCCCAAAGACACCCACTAGCAAGGATGTTTTTATTGAAGCTATGCTTGTATATTAATATTAAATCTTGGCGAAAGTTTATCGAGTTAGTTTTTTTAGTTTCACTATATTTGTATAACATATTAGAAATTTATATATTTTCTTTTAAAATTTAAAGAAAAACTTATAAATCTTGGCGAAACTTTAAATTTATTCTCATAAAAGTTTCAAATCTTGGCGAATTTTTCAAGCCTTTATTTTTATTAGGGCATACAAACTTTCGACACCAATATAAAAGTTTCACTTCTTTATGAAACTAATAGGAAAAAATCATCTATGCCTACTAGTGAAGCACACCTACTTGTGGCGAAGGCGGACATCGGGAAGAAGGATGCAAGTGGATAATTGTGGACAATACTTATCTAAAAATTATGGGCTACCCTTTTAGCCTCCGCTTTCACATTCTTTTCCATGTTGACTAAATCCGCAAAGAATAGCCAAGTATCCAGAGCAAATGGGGCCAGCAAGTTCATATCATGTAGCTCCCATGTTTTGTTATCATATGCACTCAGCTCTGCCTCCAAGACTCGGAATGGGAAGAAGGGATTAGTATAGGTCCTTGTGGAGCTTTTCTTCAATGTTATTGCGGTGGTCATTAGCTAACTGGTCACAGTAAATAGTTTCTTTATCCTCCTTTGATAAACCTTCCATGTCACAAAAGATGTGTTGTGGGATGCTAGATGGACAATTCTAGCAGAGAAAAGCACTTCAGGCCCAAGTTTTCTGGGGACAATGGGATAGTTGGAGGTGGTAGATTGGAGAGTATGAATAAGTTTTGCATGGTATTTGGGCATTTCTCTACAAAAGTCAATGAGGCAGTACTGTCTTCCTCCACAAGTTGTTCTAAATTGTCTGCCAGTTGCTTCCCTAATGAAATAGTCTTATCAACATTTCCTTTCCCAAGCACTCGAATACGGCACTAGTCCTTAAAGGAGAGTTGTAACAACAACAACTGAGTGATGCTTTGCAAAACAAAACCATATCATTTGTTTTCATAAACAAGAGGAAGGATTAAACGCAGCCTTCAGGGGGCGATTAGGGAAGAAGGATGGTAAGTTGTGGGCAATGAACCATATAGCATAGTCATATCAGAGAGGTTGTGCCCTACAGTCTATGTTCTCTTCCACACATCTATATTTCACATATGGGCATCCCACATTGAAGATATCATTGAGGTATTTAGGAGTCCTCTTCTCTGTTTTTGATATTCTGCTTTTGCATCTCCCAAAGACACCCACTAGCAAGGATGTTTTTATTGAAGCTATGCTTGTATATTAATATTAAATCTTGGCGAAAGTTTATCGAGTTAGTTTTTTTAGTTTCACTATATTTGTATAACATATTAGAAATTTATATATTTTCTTTTAAAATTTAAAGAAAAACTTATAAATCTTGGCGAAACTTTAAATTTATTCTCATAAAAGTTTCAAATCTTGGCGAATTTTTCAAGCCTTTATTTTTATTAGGGCATACAAACTTTCGACACCAATATAAAAGTTTCACTTCTTTATGAAACTAATAGGAAAAAATCATCTATGCCTACTAGTGAAGCACACCTACTTGTGGCGAAGGCGGACATCGGGAAGAAGGATGCAAGTGGATAATTGTGGACAATACTTATCTAAAAATTATGGGCTACCCTTTTAGCCTCCGCTTTCACATTCTTTTCCATGTTGACTAAATCCGCAAAGAATAGCCAAGTATCCAGAGCAAATGGGGCCAGCAAGTTCATATCAACTTGCTGGCCCCATTCACTTCTTTATGAAACTAATAGGAAAAAATCATCTATGCCCACTAGTGAAGCACACCTGCTTGTGGCGAAGGCAGACATCGGGAAGAAGGATGCAAGTGGATAATTGTGGACAATACTTATCTAGAAATTCTCGGCTACCCTTTTAGCCTCCTTTTTCACATTCTTTTACATGTTGACTAAATCCGCAAAGAATAGCCAAGTATCCGGAGCAAAAGGGGCCAGCAAGTTCATATCATGTAGCTCCCATGTTTTGTTATCATATGCACTTAGCTCTGCCTCCAAGACCCGGAATGGGAAGAAGGGATTAGTATAGGTCCTTGTGGAGCTTTTCTTTAGTGTTATTGTGGTGGTCATTAGTTAACTGGTCACAGTAAATAGTTTCTTTTATCCTCCTTTGATAAACCTTCCATGTCACAAAAGATGTGTTGTGGGATGCTGGATGACAATTCTGGCAGAGAAAAGCACTTCAGGCCCAAGCTTTCTGGGGACAATGGGCTAGTTGGAGGTGGTAGATTGGAGAGTATGAATAAGTTTTGCATGGTATCTGGGTATTTGTCTGCAAAAGTCAATAAGGCAGTACTATCTTCCTCCACAAGTTGTTCTAAATTGTCTACCAGTTGCTTCACTAATGAAATAGTCTTATCAACATTTCCTTTCCCAAGCACTTGAATACGGCACTAGTCCTCCTTAAAGGAGAGTTGTAACAACAACAACTTCATGGAATCTGGGTTTTCTTTTAGTTCCTGAGAATCCAACTCAATGATGGTGTAGTGTACAGGTTTCCTAAACATAGTTAACACAGCTTGGCACCCAAGGGAATGGGCAGGGAGGGGCTCCGAATATCCCAACCCTCTCAAATTGTGATTGTACGCAGAGAATTGCTGCAATAAAAATTACATCAAGCATTCCATTAGTACAAGAGATTTTTGTTATCCTTACATGGTAATGCTTATGTGTGTTTGATCCTATCTACTAGTAGCTTTTCTCTTCATTATCTGTTCAACATTGTCTTTTCTTGTAATTTCAAGTCCCTATCATACTTATAAGATGCCAAGCTTATCTATTTCTATTCAGCAACAACCCCTATTATAACAATTTCTACATTTCCAAACATAGTATGCAATACCTGTTCCCCAACATCAACACCTTGCTATGAGTTGTATTCACACATTTAATTGGTACTGAAGCAAGCTACAACATTCTTCATAAAAATTTTCTTTTGGATATGACGGGAGAAATTATTTTCTTTTTGCTACTGCTTTTATAAAACGCTTTTACATTCTACGTTCATGTTTATGAAACTACATTGTGTATTTCAATACTTCAAAATAGTAATCTTTTCCAGACAATCTGGAAGACCCATACAGATATTCTTTTGAATAAACAAATGTATACCTAGCTCCCATGGGTTCTTCTAAGAATGTATACATTCCTGTATTTAGCATTGTACACCTTGTCAATGTTTATCATATGTCTTTGAGTGTAATTCCTGTTATACCCCAGTCACCATCAAAATTCAAAAGGAACCTTAATTCTATATGTCAAGTATGAATTTCTATACCAGTTCTAGATTGTTCCTGTGTCCATGGCACATTTTACTAAACTATCATTAGAACAATTTGTGTTATTAGTAATTTTCAAAGCAAAAAAGTAATGGGTTATCCCCATCAAAGTGTTCCTGTTACTGATTCCAACTCCTTCCTCCAAATCTTCACTTCCAAACTTCATCATAAATGTTCTTAGAGAACCGTGCAGAGAAGTATAGGGACTCACCAGCCACCATCCAAACAAACATAGTTAGCTCAATTTGGGAAGGCAGGCTTGAATGCCCCTATACAGTTGTTATCCATGTCACTCCACAACAGTAATCAGATATAATGACTAATGAGGTCTCTTTTCAACCAATATAACATTTTAATGAAATTCTAGACTCAATAACTAGTAGAATTTGTGGTAGGCTTCCAATAACTAGTAAAGTGTTAATGTCCATCCTTACAATCACAACAACACAAAGCAACTATAGACGCGCTTGGTAGACGCGCAAAATAGCGGGCGCGTCTATAAGTGTTGCTTTAGTAGAGGAATTACGGGTGCGTCTAAAAGCTCGTCTATTTGTGCGTAAATTAACGCGTTTACTTGCGCATCTAAACTCAAAAAATACGGGCCCGTCTAACATCGCGTTTATCAGCGCGTCTATATGCACGTGTATTAGCGCATTTATTTGCGCGTTTACACTGAGAATCAGACGCGCATTTAGACGCATAGATAGACGCAAACCAGAGCATACAGAAAGTGAGATTTTGGTGTACATCATTGCTTTCCAAACATTGCCCATGATTACCACAGCACATAATTTTTTGCAAGCCCACATATACAAGAATTAAGTGAGATGAGGAGAATGAGACAATATGTAAAATAGTTTTGCCAATATCAATTATGGGGCTACGGTTCAATCTCATCCTCAATGAGATCAACCCTTGCCAAACTATCTACTTCAAAATCCAAACAAGTGTTTAGATCTACAAATACATTCAACCCACTACTACTTGTGCCACTCATGTGCTCATCGAAATCAGCATCTCGAATGGTAGGCTCGTCCTCACGAGTAATGGCCTCAATATCTATATCTCCTATCTCATGATCATCCTCCTCTCTCGTATCACGGTCATCATCACGTCCATGGCCATGATCATCCTCCATACGCTCCATATTAGTAAATGTACTATACATCACTTTGGAACGTGGCATAATAGGTATGACATGCCACCATCTATTATTATCCACCATTGGTTTATAGACAACCTAATTCAAACATAAATACAATCATATTATTTTTCTTGCATCAAATATTTAACAGCGAGTATTTTTATATGTGTGCACAGTACCTGTTCACATTGTTGCGGTAGTACTAGTGTGTCCTTCCTACTTTACCAAAACTTTGTGGAGTCAATAGTTACAAAGCCACTTGCATGGCGTTTGATGGTGACTGTGCACTGTCACATGTCATGATGACATGGCACTTGTGGATAAGGCTGCCATGTAGCATAATATTAACCAACCCTATCTAGACAATTACCCATGGTTAAAGTAACCCAGGTTCATTTGACCCAATCCCTATGAGAGTGCCACAGGTAGGGATAAGGTGATAGCCGGAATCCCAAGAGATGCCAACAAAATCTTCTCATGACTCCATCGATGGAATTAGTGACAGAGGCGAGTCGTCGCCTGTGGGCTGCTCGTTGATGGAGACATCTTATTGAGAGAGTAGTCTACATCGTATTCTTCTTCACTTGCTATGTCCTCCACATCCTCCTTCTGCCATAAAAATATAAAAAAGTTATGCGATGTACACATCCCAAATAAAGGCTTAAACAAGCAGATAAGGTTTCATATATGCTTTCATTAGAGTGAGTCTCTCCTCTGCTTGGAGCAAAAATTTAAAAAGGTTTCATACATGCTTTCATTAGAGTGATTCTCTCCTCCTCTTGGAGGAAAATTTTAAAAAGTTATGAGATTTACACATCCCAAATAAAAATAATGGTTTAAATAATCATAGAAGTATAAAGATAGCATGCTTTCATTAGACAAGTTATGAGATTTACACATCCCAAATAAAAATAATGGTTTAAATAATCATAAAAGTATAAAGATAGCATGCTTTCATTAGACTCAGTCTCTTCTCCTCTTGGAGGAAAATATAAAAAAGTTATGAGATTTACACATCCCAATTAAAGGCTGAGCTGAAACAAGTATACAAGTATAAAGATAAGGTTTTATACATGCTGCAATGTAGTCATATTTTTAGGTCGTTTCCCAATGGTAGTAATTAGATGCTGAATACTCTCAGCCCGAAATGCTAGCAGATCGGCTTCTGTATATATGATTCCATTTTGACTGGTAACTCCAAATCAAAAATCTCTCTAAGAAACAACATGCAGTTGTAGGCAACTCTCCACCCACAGCTGTGTCCATCTTTTTGCTCCACTGGCAGACGTCTTTTGAATTCTACTTGATCTTGTTGCTCCGTGGTTGTTCTGACAGCAGATACTAGCCGGTATGCAGCATTGTCCATCATGACATATTAAATATATGAATATGTCATGATCATAAGATACAAAATAAGAAAGTATCAAAAATATTAAGAGAATAATTACCTTGGGGAGTTGGCATGATAGCCTTCTATTGAATTCACAAACCATAAATGGTTGAGTTCAAGGTCCCAGAAGATCAGACTCCAATGTGAGCTACACGACCAGAATAAAAATGATTATTGTTTTACACAAACTTGCCAAAGAAATAGTAAAAATAAGGCTAGAGTTGATACTTATGCCTCATGATAAGGCATTAAGGTGCGCACCCCATCTAAATTCAAAGGGCTTAACCAGGTACAAACATCTTCTATAGTCTTTTGAGGAGAGCTAAGAATAGAAGAAAGGAGAGCATCGAGCATGTAGACACGATGCTGCACTGCACTAGGAAGCTGAGAAATAACTACACTGCACCAAGAAATAAACAAACATTAGCTCATAGAATTGATTTGCATTCTGCACTAGGAAACTGATATATAACTACACTGTGAATAAATAAACAAATGTTAGCTCATTGAAGTAGCAACAAATAAATAAACGTTACCTGAGAATGGCCAAGATAACATTGTCATTAACCTCTTTTAAAGGATTGGAGAGGATTGAAACCTCCTCTCTAGCAAAGCTTAAATACTGAGGTTGTCATTTCAAAACGATCCTAACTTCAAATGATCTCCATTTTATCCAATGCAGCTAAATTTGATTTTTCAATCAAATTTAGAGGTGGTTGCATTGTTGAAGTAGAAGGGAGTGCCTCCGTATTGACTTCATCCATTTCTTCTCCCTCTATTGCCTGTAAACAAATATGAGAGATTAGATTCATTATCTTTAAATTTAAATCTTATTTAAAAAATTGTATTTAGTTGAGAAATAGAGAGTTCATACCGCTAAGTATTGTCGTAGTGGCCTTTTTTCATAACCCTGAGAGCCATAATTATCAAAGAAGGCATCATCATGTTTGTCTTCATCCACCAACCTCTCTGTGAACGGGTCATGTAAGTCCATCTTTTCATCATCATCAACTGGGACATTATGATCTTCAAGGTAATCATCCATGTCATCGGTGTCCTTGTGGTCTATCTCTTTTTCATAGCCTGTGGTTGACCTCCCAACCTGCCGGTAGCAAATTCTCCATCATGGTAAGCAAGAGACTCCCACTTTTTGCAGGACTTCCATAGTTGTTTTTTTGATAATGTATGGACCTGGGAATATCTTGCTCTTCTAGCATCAATCTCAAATTAATTGAATTCCCTCTTATGTTCTTTTGAAAGGAGTGATCAGGGTTGGGACTCCGCATACACAGAAAGAATGATTCAAGAGTTTGAATCGCTATGCCACATTCTCTCTTGCCTCTCTTTGCTGCATAAACACCACTATAGATCTTCAAATCTGATGAATATGCTCGCTCTAGAGTAACCTGCGTGGCTTCTTTGTCTTTTTTATCAACAAAATGACAATGTTGCAAATCGCCACTTTGCTAATGGTGGTATATACTATTCTATCAATGAAGTTATGGATATCATCACTAGAAACTTCATTGATAAAGAATAGTTGTGGCTTATCCCATGCTGACTCATTCTTGAAGAAGTCATCTTCTG
Organism: Dipteris shenzhenensis; assembly: GCF_047967505.1. Taxonomy (NCBI): domain Eukaryota; kingdom Viridiplantae; phylum Streptophyta; class Polypodiopsida; order Gleicheniales; family Dipteridaceae; genus Dipteris; species Dipteris shenzhenensis. Next base: position 4,671,784 of record NC_141610.1, on the reverse strand, counting down.
AGACTCCCCTGAAGTTCACAAGCTTTCCAGACTCTGCTGTAACCTCTACATTGAATTGAAAGCTTTGGTGCATATCTGTCGGCATCCTTATATCGCTGATTAATCTTTCCACATATGCAACCACCTTTTGTGGGATTTATTTTCTCATATAAGAGGTTACTATTTCCGATCCATCTTCATCCTTTTTAATCCACCTGTTTGCCCATAGCTTTACCTTGGGTGTTGACAAAGAATCTATATGCTTCACCACATTATAGTCAATGTTACAATGAGTAAGTGGAATTGAGTAAGTGGAATTTGTTTCTCTGACAGCAAATACTTAATGGCACTATGCACTGTATCACGCCTCACCTGTACATTGATGCATTCTTCCATGCAGTGGTCTTTGTCTTTTTTTCCAAAAAACCATTCTTTCTTTAAAATTTTTTGTGCTGCCATGGATGCATACTTATCAGGTAAGTACTTTACAGGCCTCCACATCCTTGCCGTCAACTCCTTCTTATCCATTACCTTTGACTTGCCGGAGATAAACAAAGGAGCTTCATAGGTCAGCTGTCCACGCTCAAAAGCAATGCACGTTTCAAGCATCTCATTGAACACTTCAACAGGATGAAATATGATAGAAGTGTAGTCGGCATATCTGTCCCTCACCACCTTGAGGCTTGTCATACTTTCTTCTCGCTCTTGAGTTCCCCTAGGCACAACTGCACTCAAAGAAGTATAAAAGTTTGTGAGTGTGTCAGCGTCTGCTTTTGTGACCTTTCGCTTCAAATCAGGATTTGGAGAACCAAATGTTGTCCATATAACCCTTGCCTTCTGTAAGACCTCTGATGTTGAGGATATCTTACGCTTTCCATGGACATAATGATTAAGTCTTTCGGACTCAATCAAATACTTGATCTCATGCTTGAATATACAGATTGTTGCAGGATAATAATGGAATGAACTTATCTTTACAAATTGTTCTGGAGTGAGTCTTTTGACCTCCTTTGCTTCCCCCCCCTCCTCTCAACCCCTCCCACCCCCTTCACCCCTCCCACCCCCTTCCCCCCCACCCAACCCCCTCCCCGCCCCCGAGCTGGTGGCCGCGCTCCCCTCCTCTCAACCCCTCCCACCCCCTTCCCCCCCTCTCAGACCTCTGCCCCCCCGCTTCGCGACCCCCCCAGCCCCCCCCCCGCTTCCCCTTCCCCCGGGCTGGCGGCTGCCAGCCCCCCCCCCCTCTCAACCCCTCCCACCCCCTTCACCCCTCCCACCCCCTTCCCCCCCGCCCCCGAGCTGGCGGCCGTGGCTGCCAGCCAGCCCTCCCCTCCCACCCAACCCCCTCCCCGCCACCGAGCCCCCCCCCCCTCTCAGCCCCTCCTACCCCCTTCCCCCCCACCCACCCCCCTCCCCGCCCCCAAGCTGGCAGCCGCGGCTGCCATCCACCCCTCCCACCCCCTTCACCCCTCCCACCCAACCCCCTCCCCGCCCTCGAGCTGGCGGCCGTGGCCGCCAGCCCCCCCTCCCTCTCAGCCCCTTCCACCCCCTTCCCCCCCACCCACCTCCCTCCCCGCCCTCGAGCTGGTGGCCGCGGCCGCCAGCTGCCCCCCCTCTCAGCCCTTGATCCCCTTCCTCCCCACCCACCCCCCTCCCCGCCCCGCCAGCCCCCTTCCCTCCCTCCAGGCCGCCAGCCCCCCCTTCCCCCTCCCCCCTTCCCCCCTCCATGGGAGACACAGTCCCTCCCTTCCTGCCCCCTCCCTCCTCCTTTCCTCCCTCTACTCAGCCCCACCCTCTGCCTCCCTTCCTCCTCCCTTCCCTCCAGTCCCTCCATCCTCTTCTTCTCCTCCCCTGAACCTTTCTCTCTCTAGTTCCTCTCTCTTCAAATAAAAAAAAAAAAACTAGAAAAAAAATTAATCAAAAAAATTTGCCAGTACCTGGAAAAATTTTGTAAGTCTGCTCTTTCTTGCTTTCTTGCTCTTCCTTCCTTGCTCTCTTGATCGTCCTTGCTTTCTTGCTTCAATCAATGAAATGAGGGGAGAATGAATGAAGAAGGAAGACTATATATAAGAAAAATTAGGTTTTCCTCCTCCTCTCCTATTGGCTTTCCATTCCTCCCCTCTCTCCTATTGGCTTTTCATTTATCCCCTCTCCCATTGGCTCCCATTACTCCCCCTCTCTCATTGGACCCCCATCCCTCATCCATTAGCCCTCCCCCTATCCATTCATTTCTTCTTCCTCCCCATTGCCACCACTCCCATCCCACATTTCCACCACGTCCCATACTCCTCCCATTTCCCAAAATCCCATATTTCCCCATCTCACCCTCCTCTTTTTCATCCCCTATTAACTCCCTCACTCATTTCACTCCCTTATTATCCTACTCCCCTATTACCTTCCCCTCTCCCATTCCATTCTTCCCTCCCCACTCTCACTTCCACTTCCCATTACTCAATTGCCATTTGAAAACTATTAATATATTATTATACTATTTTTTATACTTATTATCATACACCCTTATTACTTCCCTCTCCCATTCCATTCCCCCCTCCTCATTCCCACTTCCACTTCCCATTACTCACTTGCTATACACATTTGCAAACTATTAATATATTATTATATGATTTTTTATACTATTTGCAAACTTACATATGGGCAAAATCACAGGTGTTAAAGCGATCCTATTGTGGTCATACAACAATTGTGCTTTTATTCAAGGGCATATTTATCCTCATCAACAAGCTTATTTACTCAAGGTATGAAGTGCATAATTTGTGCACTAGGTGTTTACTTTGTGTCAAAATTGTTTGCCACACACACACACATATACACATACCGAGAATTTTCTAATATTATCGCATCTACATTTCTCCGATGGGCAGAAAACTTTGTACACGCCTCAACCTAGGTCTTATTGACTTGCATAAAAAGTGGTGCACCCATCTCATAAGTACTTGTTCGGATAACACACCTCCAAACGTATTTTATGACGATTGTGCATAACACTAAGAACAAAATGGTGTATCATGTGAGATCGACTATGCAAAGCATATCCAATGGACACAAGACTTTACACGTTCCTCAACCTAGGCAGTATTGACTTGTGTGCAAAGTGGCATCCCCATCCGATAAGTACTTGTTTGAAAAATACACCTACGATCGTGTTTTTTGACCGTTGTACATGACACCAAGGCAAAAAACGGTATTTAATACTCAATCTACCATGTAAAGCATATCCGATGGGCACAATACTTTGCACATGCCTCAAAAGCGGTGGTATGGTATTCCATGCAAAGTGGAACGCCCATTCAATAAGTACTTTTTAGAATATCACACCTAGGACCATATTTTTTATTGGTTGTTGTCCATGACACTAAGGCAAAAACGTTGATTTATGCTTAATCGACAATGCAACGCATATGCGATCATCACACTACTTTGCACACATCTCAACCTAGGTATTATTGACTTACATGCAAATTGGCGTGCCCATCCCATAAGTACTTAGTCGAATAACACATCTAGGACTGCGTTTTTTGACGATTGTGCATGACACTAAGGAAAAAACGGTGTTTTATGCTTGATCAACAATGCAAAGCATATCCGATGGGCACAATACTTTGCACACACCTTCAACTAGGTAGAATAAACTTACATGCAAAGTGGCATGCCCATCCCATAAGTGCTTGATCGGATAACATATCTAGCAGCGTGTTTTTTGACGGATGTGCATGACACTAGGGCAAAAATAGTATTTAATGCTCGATCGACCATGAAAAGGATATCCGATGGGCACAAAACTTTTCGTACGCCTCAACCTAGGTGGTATTGAAATGTTCTCAATGAGGCACACCCATCCGATAAGTACTTGGTCAGATAACACACCTAATGGCGTGTTTTTTTGTGGATGTGCATATCATTAGGGAAAAAATGGTGTATAATGCGTGATCGACCATGCAAATCATATCCGATGGTGACAATACTTTGCATGCACCTCAACGTAGTTGAAACAAACTGGTGTGCAAAGTGGAGCCCCCATCTGATAAGTACTTATTTGAATAACACACCTATGGCCGTGTTTTTATATAGTTGTGCATGACACTAAGGCAGAAACGGTGTGTTATGCTTGATCGACAATGCAAAGCATATCCGATGAACACAATACTTTTCACACACCTTCAACTAGGTGGAATTGACTTACATGCAAAGTGGCACACCCATCGCATAAGTGCTTGATCAAATAACACAACTAGCAGCGTGTTTTTTTACGGATGTGCATGGCACTAAGGCAAAAATGGTATTTAATGCTGGATCGACCATGCAAAGCATATCCGATGGGCAAGATACTTTGCACACACCTTCAACTAGGTGGAATTGACTTACATGCAAAGTGGCATTCCCATTGCATAAGTGCTTGATCGGATAACACACCTAGCAGCGTGTTTTTTTACGGATGTGCATGGCACTAAGGCAAAAATGGTATTTAATGCTCGATCGTCCATGCAAAGCATATCGGATGGGCATAATACTTTTCCTATACCTCAACCTAGGTGGTATTAAAATGTTGTCAAAGAGGCACACCCATCCGATAAGTACTTGGTCAGATAACATACCTAAGGGCGTGTCTTTTGCGGATGTGCATACCACTAGGGAAAAAACGGTGTATAATGTGTGATCGACCATGCAAATCATATGCAATGGTGACAATACTTTGCACACACCTCAACCTAGTTGAAACGGACTTGTGTGCAAACTAGAGTCCCCATCCGATAAGTACTAGTTTGAATAACACACTTAGGACCGTGTTTTTTCATGGTTGTGCATGACACCAAGGCAAAAACGGTGTTTTATGCTTGATCGACAATGCAAAGCATATCCGATGGGCACAATACTTTGCACACACGTTCAACTAGGTAGAATAGACTTACATACAAAGTGGCACGCCCATCCCATAAGTGCTTGATCGGATAACATACCTAACAGCGTGCTTTTTGACGGATGTGCATGACACTAGAGTAAAAATAGTATATTTAATGCTCGATCGACCATGCAAAGGATATCCGATGGGCACAAAACTTTTCGTATGCCGCAATCTAGGTGGTATTGAAATGTTCTCAATGAGGCACACCCATCCGATAAGTACTTGGTCAGATAACACACCTAATGGCGTGTTTTTTTGCGGATGTGCATATCATTAGGGAAAAAATGGTGTATAATGCATGATCCACCATGCAAATCATATCCGATGGTGACAATACTTTGCACGCACCTCAAAGTAGATGAAGAGGACTTGTGTGCAAAGTGGAGCCCCCATCTGATAAGTACTTATTTGAATAACACACCTATGGCCGTGTTTTTATATGGTTGTGCATGACACTAAGGCAGAAACAGTGTGTTATGCTTGATTGACAATGCAAATCATATCTGATGGGCACAATACTTTCCACACACCTTCCACTAGGTGGAATTGACTTACATGCAAAGTGGCACGCCCATCGCATAAGTGCTTGATCAGATAACACACCTAGCAGCGTGTTCTTTTACGAATGTGCATGGCACTAAGGCAAAAATGGTATTTAATGCTCGATCGACCACGCAAAGCATATCCGATGGGCATGATACTTTGCACATACCTTCAACTAGGTGTAATTGACTTACCTGCAAAGTGGCATTCCCATCGCATAAGTGCTTGATCGGATAACACACCTAGCAGCGTGTTTTTTTACGGATGTGCATGGCACTAAGGCAAAAATGGTATTTAATGCTTGATCGACCATGCAAAGCATATCCGATGGGCATAATACTTTTCCTATACCTCAACCTAGGTGACATTAAAATGTTGTCAAAGAGGCACACCCATCCGATAAGTACTTGGTCAGATAACATACCTAAGGGCATGTTTTTTTGCGGATGTGCATACCACTAGGGAAAAAACGGTGTATAATGCATGATCGACGATGCAAATCATATCCGATGGTGACAATACTTTGCACACACCTCAACCTAGTTGAAACAGACTTGCGTGCAAACTGGAGCCCCCATACGATAAGTACTAGTTTGAATAACACACCTAGGACCATGTTTTTTCATGGTTGTGCATGACACCAAGGCAAAAACGGTGTTTTATGCTTGATCGACAATGCAAAGCATATCCGATGGGCACAATACTTTGCACACACCTTCCACTAGGTGGAATAAACTTACATGCAAAGTGGCACACCCATCCCATAAGTTCTTGATCGGATAACATACCTAGCAGTGTGTTTTTTGACAGATGTGCATGACACTAGAGCAAAAATACTATTTAATGCTCGATCGACCATGCAAAGGATATCCGATGGGCACAAAACTTTTCGTATGCCTCAACGTAGGTGGTATTGAAATGTTCGCAATGAGGCACACCCATCCGATAAGTACTTGGTCAGATAACACACCTAATGGCGTGTTTTTTTGCAGATGTGCATATCATTAGGAAAAAAATGGTGTATAATGCGTGATCGACCATGCAAATCATATCGGATGGTGACAATACTTTGCACCCACCTCAATATAAATAAAATGGACTTGCGTGGAAAGTGGAGCCCCCATCTGATAAGTACTTATTTGAACAACACACCTATGGCCGTGTTTTTACATGGTTGTGCATGACACTAAGGCAAAAACTGGGTGTTATGCTTGATCGACATGGCAAAGCATATTTGATGGGCACAATACTTTGCACACACCTTCAACTAGGTGTAATTGACTTACATGCAAAGTGGCACACCCATCGCATAAGTGCTTGATCAGATAACACACCTAGCAGCGTGTTTTTTTACGGATGTGCATGGCACTAAGGCAAAAATGGTATTTAATGCTCGATCGACCATGCAAAGCATATCCGCTGGGCACGATACTTTGCACACACCTTCAACGAGGTGGAATAGACTTACATGCAAAGTGGCACGCCCATCCCATAAGTGCTTGATCGGATAACATACCTAGCAGCGTGTTTTTTGACGGATGTGCATGACACTAGAGCAAAAATAGTATTTAATGCTCGATCGACCATGCAAAGCATATCCGATGGGCACAGTACTTTGCACACACCTTCAACTAGGTGGAATTGACTTACATGCAAAGTGGCACACCCATCGCATAAGTTCTTGATGAGATAACACACGTAACAGCGTGTTTTTTTACGGATGTGCATGGCACTAAGGCAAAAATGGTATTTAATGCTCGATCGACCATGCAAAGCATATCCGATGGGCACGATACTTTGCACACACCTTCAACTAGGTGGAATTGACTTACATGCAAAGTGGCATTCCCATTGCATAAGTGCTTGATCGGATAACACACCTAGCAGCGTGTTTTTTTACGGATGTGCATGGCACTAAGGCAAAAATGGTATTTAATGCTCGATCGACCATGCAAAGCATATCCGATGGGCATAATAATTTTCCTATACCTCAACCTAGGTAGTATTAAAATTTTGTCAAAGAGGCACACCCATCCGATAAGTACTTGGTCAAATAACATACCTAAGAGCGTGTTTTTTTGCAGATGTGCATAGCATTAGGGAAAAAACAGTGTATAATGCATGATCAACGATGCAAATCATATCTGATGGTGACAATAATTTGCACACACCTCGTAGTTGAAATGGACTTGCGTGCAAACTGGAGCCCCTATCCGATAAGTACTTGTTTGAATAACACACCTAGGACCGTGTTTTTTCATGGTTGTGCATGACACCAAGGCAAAAACGGTGTTTTATGCTTGATCGACAATGCAAAGCATATCCGATGGGAACAATACTTTGCACACACCTTCAACGAGGTGGAATTGACTTACATGCAAAGTGGCATGCCCATCCCATAAGTGCTTGATCGGATAACATACCTAACAGCGTGTTTTTTGACGGATGTGCATGACACTAGAGTAAAAATAGTATTTAATGCTCGATCGACCATGCAAAGGATATCCGATGGGCACAGAACTTTTTGTATGCTGCAATCTAGGTCGTATTGAGATGTTCTCAATGAGGCACACCCATCCGATAAGTACTTGGTCAGATAACACACCTAATGGCGTGTTTTTTTGCGGATGTGCATATCATTAGAGAAAAAATGGTGTATAATGCGTGATCCACCATGCAAATCATATCCGATGGTGACAATACTTTGCCAGCACCTCAACGTAGTTAAAACGGATTTGTGTACAAAGTGGAGCCCCCATCTGATAAGTACTTATTTGAATAACACACCTATGGCCGTGTTTTTATATGGTTGTGCATGACACTAAGGCAAAAACGGTGTGTTATGCTTGATCGGCAATGCAAAGCATATCTGATGGGCACAATACTTTATACACACCTTCAACTAGGTGGAATTGACTTACATGCAAAGTGGCACGCCCATCGCATAAGTGCTTGATCAGATATAACACACCTAGCAGCGTGTTTTTTTACAGATGTGCATGGCACTAAGGCAAAAATGGTATTTAATGCTCGATCGACCATGCAAAGCATATCCGATGGGCACGATACTTTGCACACACCTTGAAGTAGGTGGAATAGACTTACATGCAAAGTGGCACGCCCATCCCATAAGTGCTTGATCGGATAACATACCTAGCAGCGTGTTTTTTGACGGATGTGCATGACACTAGAGCAAAAATAGTATTTAATGCTGGATCGACCATGCAAAGGATATTCGATGGGCACAAAACTTTTCGTACGCCTCAACATAGGTGGTATTGAAATTTTTTTAATGAGGCAAACCTATCCGATAAGTACTGGGTCAGATAAGACACCTAATGGCATGTTTTTTTGCGGATGTGCATATCATTAGGGAAAAAATGGTGTATAATGCGTGATAGACCATGCAAATCATATCCGATGGTGACAATACTTTTCACGCACCTCAACGTAGTTGAAATGGACTTGTGTGCAAAGTGGAGCCCCCATCTGATAAGTACTTATTTGAATAACACACCTATGGCCGTGTTTTTATATGGTTGTGCATGACACCAAGGCAAAAACAGTGTGTTATGCTTGGTCGACCATGCAAAGGATATCTGATGGACACAATACTTTCCACACACCTTCAACTAGGTGGAGTTGACTTACATGCAAAGTGGCACGCCCATCGCATAAGTGCTTGATCGCATAAGTGCTTGATCGGATCACACACCTAGCAGCGTGTTTTTCTACGGATGTGCATGGCACTAAGGCAAAAATGGTATTTAATGCTCGACGATCGACCATGCAAAGCATATCCGATGCGCATAATACTTTTCCTATACCTTAACCTAGGTGGTATTAAAATGTTGTCAAAGAGGCACACTCATCCGATAAGTACTTGGTCAGATAACATACCTACGGGCGTGTTTTCTTGCGGATGTGCATACCACTAGGAAAAAAACGGTGTATAATGCGTGATCGACAATGCAAATCATATCCGATGGTGAAATTACTTTGCACACACCTAAACCTAGTTGAAACGGAGTTGCGTACAAACTGGAGCCCCCATCTAATAAGTACTAGTTTGAATAACACACCTAGGACCGTGTTTTTTCATGGTTGTGCATGACACCAAGGCAAAAATGGTATTGAATGCTCGATCGACCATGCAAAGCATATCCGATGGGCACGATACTCTGCACACACCTTTAACTAGGTGGAATAGACTTACTTGCAAAGTGGCACGCCCATCCCATAAGTGCTTGATCGGATAACATACCTAGCAGCATGTTTTTTGACGGATGTGCATGACACGAGCAAAAATAGTATTTAATGCTCGATCGACCATGCAAACGATATCCGATGGGCACAAAACTTTTCATATGCCTCAACCTAGGTGGTATTGAAATGTTCTCAATGAGGCACACCCATCCGATAAGTACTTGGTCAGATAAGACACCTAATGGCGTGTTTTTTTGCAGATGTGCATATCATTAGGGAAAAAATGATGTATAATGCGTGATCGACCATGCAAATCATATCCGATGGTGACAATACTTTGCACGCACCTCAACATAGTTGAAAGGGACTTGCGTGCAAAGTGGAGCCCCCATCTGATAAGTACTTATTTGAATAACACACCTATGGCCGTGTTTTTATATGGTTGTGCATGACACCAAGGCAAAAACGGTGTGTTATGCTTGATCGACAATGAAAAGCATATCCGATGGGCACAATACTTTGCACACACCTTCAACTAGGTGGAATTGACTTACATGCAAAGTGGCACGCCCATCGCATAAGTGCTTGATCAGATAACACACCTAGCTGCGTGTTTTTTTACGGATCTGCATGGCACTAAGGCAAAAATGGTATTTAATGCTCGATCGACCATGCAAAGCATATCTGACGGGCATAATACTTTTCCTATGCCTCAACCTAGGTGGTATTAAAATGTTTTCAAAGAGGCACACCCATCCGATAAGTACTTGGTCAGATAACATACCTAAGGGCGTGTTTTTTTGCGGATGTGCATACCACTAGGGAAAAAATGGTGTATAATGCGTGATTGACGATGCAAATCATATCCGATGGTGACAATACTTTGCACACACCTCAACCTAGTTGAAACGGACTTGCGTGCAAACTAGAGCCCCCATCCTAGGACCGTGTTTTTTCATGGTTGTGCATGACACCAAGGCAAAAACGGTGTTTTATGCTTGATCGACAAAGCAAAGCATATACGATGGGCACAATACTTTGCACACACCTTCAACTAGGTGTAGTTGATTTACATGCAAAGTGGCACGCCCATCCCATAAGTGCTTGATTGGATAACATACCTAGCAGCGTGTTTTTTGACAGATGTGCATGACACTAGAGCAAAAATAGTATTTAATGCTCGATTGACCATGCAAAGCATATCCGATGGACACAAAACTTTTTGTATGCCTCAACCTAGGTGGTATTGAAATGTTCACAATGAGGCACACCCATCTGATAAGTACTTGGTCAAATAACACACCTAATGGCGTGTTTTTTTGCGGATGTGCATATCATTAGGGAAAAAATGGTGTATGGTGCGTGATCGACCATGCAAATCATATATGATGGTGACAATACTTTGCACGCACCTCAACATAGTTAAAACGGACTTGTGTGCAAAGTGGAGCCCCCATCTGATAAGTACTTATTTGAATAACACACCTATGGCCGTGTTTTTATATGGTTGTGCATGACAATAAGGCAAAAACGGTGTGTTATGCTTGATCGAAAATGCAAAGCATATCCGATGGGCACAATACTTTGCACACACCTTCAACTAGGTGGAATTGACTTACATGCAAAGTGGCACGCCCATCGCATAAGTGCTTGATCAGATAACACACCTAGCAGCGTGTTTTTTTATGGATGTGCATGGCACTAAGGCAAAAATGGTATTTAATGCTCGATCGACCATGCAAAGCATATCCGATGGGCACGATACTTTGCACACACCTTCAACTAGGTGGAATAGACTTACATGCAAAGTGGCACGCCCATCCCATAAGTGCTTGATCGGATAACATACCTAGCAGCGTGTTTTTTGACGGATGTGCATGACACGAGCAAAAATAATATTTAATGCTGGATCGACCATGCAAAGGATATCCGATGGGCAAAAAAATTTTTGTACGCCTCAACCTAGGTGGTATTGAAATGTTCTCAATGAGGCAAACCCATCCGATAAGTACTTGGTCAAATAAGACACCTAATGGCGTGTTTTTTTGCGGATGTGCATATCATTAGGGAAAAAATGGTGTATAATGCGTGATCAACCATGCAAATCATATCCGATGGTAACAATACTTTTCACGCACCTCAACGTAGTTGGAATGGACTTGCGTGCAAAGTGGAGCCCCCATCTAATAAGTACTTATTTGAATAACACACCTATGGCCGTGTTTTTATATGGTTGTGCATGACACCAAGGCAAAAACGGTGTGTTATTGTTGATCGACCATGCAAAGCATATCCGATGGGCACAATACTTTGCACAAAACTTCAACTAGGTGGAATTGACTTACATGCAAAGTGGCACGCCCATCGCATAAGTGCTTGATTGGATAACACACCTAGCAGCGTGTTTTTCTACGGATGTGCATGGCACTAAGACAAAAATGGTATTTAATGCTCGATCGACCATGCAAAGCATATCCGATGGGCATAATACTTTTCCTATACCTCAACCTAGGTGTTATTAAAATGTTGTCAAAGAGGCACACCCATCCGATAAGTACTTGGTCAAATAACATACCTACGGGCGTGTTTTTTTGCGGATGTGCATACCACTAGGGAAAAAACGGTGTATAATGCGTGATGGACAATGTAAATCATATCCGATGGTGACAATACTTTGCACACACCTCAACCTAGTTGAAAAGGACTTACGTGCAAACTGGAGCCCCCATCCGATAAGTACTAGTTTGAATAACACACCTAGGACCGTGTTTTTTCATGGTTGTGCATGACACCAAGGCAAAAATGGTGTTTTATGCTTGATTGACAATGAAAGCATATCCGATGGGCACAATACTTTGCACACACCTTAAACTAGGTGGAATCAACTTACATGCAAAGTGGCACGCCCATCCCATAAGTGCTTGATCGGATAACATACCTATTAGCGTGTTTTTTTACGGATGTGCATGACACTAGAGCAAAAAATAGTAGCAAAAATAGTATTTAATGCTCGATTGACCATGCAAAGCATATCCGATGGGCACAAAACTTTTCGTATGCCTCAACCTAGGTGGTATTGAAATGTTCACAATGAGGCACACCCATCTGATAAGTACTTGGTCAAATAACACACCTAATGGCGTGTTTTTTTGCGGATCTGCATATCATTAGGGAAAAAATGGTATATGATGCGTGATCGACCATGCAAATCATATCTGATGGTGACAATACTTTGCACGCACCTCAACATAGTTAAAACGGACTTGGGTGCAAAGTGGAGCCCCCATCTGATAAGTACTTATTTGAATAATACACCTATGGCCGTGTTTTTATATGGTTGTGCATGACAATAAGGCAAAAACGGTGTGTTATGCTTGATCGACAATGCACAGCATATCCGATGGGCACAATACTTTGCACACACCTTCAACCAGGTGGAATTGACTTACATGAAAAGTGGCACGCCCATCTCATAAGTGCTTGATCGGATAACACACCTAGCAGTGTGTTTTTTACGGATGTGCATGGCACTAAGGGAGCGTGTTTTTTTACGGATCGACCATGCAAAGCATATCCGATGGGCACGATACTTTGCACACACCTTCAAATAGGTGGAATAGACTTGCATGTGAAGTGGCACGCCCATCCCATAAGTGCTTGATCAGATAACATACCTAGCAGCGTGTTTTTTGACGGATGTGCATGACACTAGAGCAAAAATACTATTTAATGCTCGATCAACCATGCAAAGGATATCCGATGGGCATAAAACTTTTTGCACGCCTCAACCTAGGTGGTATTGAAATGTTCTCAATGAGGCACACCCATCCGATAAGTAATTGGTCAGATAACACACCTAATGGCGTGTTTTTTTGCGGATGTGCATATTATTAGGGAAAAAATGGCGTATAATGCGTGATCGACCATGCAAATCATATCCGATGGTGACAATACTTTGGACGCACCTCAACGTAGTTGAAACGGACTTGCGTGCAAAGTGGAGCCCCCATCTATTAAGTACTTATTTGAATAACACACCTATGGCCGTGTTTTTATATGGTTGTGCATGACACTAAGGCAAAAACGGTGTGTTATGCTTGATCGACAATGCAAAGCATATCCGATGGGAACAATACTTTGCACACACCTTCAACTAGGTGGAATTGACTTACATGCAAAGTGGCACGCCCATCCCATAAGTGCTTGATCAGATAACACACCTAGCAGCGTGTTTTTTTACAGATGTGCATGGCACTAAGGGAAAAATGGTATTTAATGCTCGATCGACCATGCAAAGCATATCTGATGGGCACGATACTTTGCACACACCTTCAACTAGGTGGAATTGACTTACATGCAAATTGGCATTCCCATCGCATAAGTGCTTGATCGGATAACACACCTTGCAGCGTGTTTTTTTACGGATGTGCATGGCACTAAGGCAAAAATGGTATTTAATGCTCGATCGACTAGGTGGAATTGACTTACATGCAAATTTGCACACACATCCCATGTGTGCTTGATTGGATAACATACCTAGTAGGCTCATGTTTTTTTACGGATGTGCATGACACTAGAGCAAAAATAGTATTTAATGCTCGATCGACCATGCAAAGGATAACTTGGCATGTCCATCTGATGAGTACTTGATCGGATAACTTCTCCCACCAATAAATTAAGTACTAATTAAAAATTATAATAAATGAGTAGATTATTAAAAAGAGACTAATATTTATGTAATTGTTGCTACTGCAGCTTGCTTGCGAAGGACTCTCACAAAGGAGCTGGCTATAGATTTTGTTCCAGGGATGGATGTGATTTTATGTAGCAAAAGAGAAGTAGTTGCATTTGCTACAATCCATGATAGTGATCCCAATTCAGTTTGCCACTTTCGAAGACTTGGCGAAGATAAGGTGGCAGTTACTGTATCAAAGATTCTTAGCGCACGTGTTGAGCTAAAGTATAAATGTGGAGATATGGAAACACTTGGAGATGTTATGCCCTACAATACATCCAACAAATCATTTATAGCATGGGACAAAGATGAGACTTATGCAACAGATATTATCAAGAATACAAAGTGCACCACCTTGGATTTTACTATAGGGGACATTTTACAAATGAGACCATTTGCAAATAAGACTATAGCAGAAGGTGAAGTATTGGGATTTGAACAAGTGGAGCAATGGTCATTTGCACAGATGAGGATTCTAAAAGTCACTGATGATGGTATGGTTGATAACATAACATCCTTATGTGATCCCTACTATGAGGTAGGCAAGAATATGAGATGGAGCATGCAATTTTTAAACATGAGAAAGAGGCACGTGGTTTTCAATGATAAAGACAACGTATACTACAATATCAAAGGACCTAAAAAGCGTGCCCATGTGCCAGGCTCTATCACTTCAAATGTGGATGATTTCAATATACTCAATTATAGAAGTCACATCTTATCTGGAGTGGATGATTTCATTGGTCCCGAGAAACAAAATGATTTTAGAAGCGAAGCCTTATCTAGGGTGGATGAATTCTTGCACAATGAGAAGGGCAAAGGTTTCAATAGCGATGTCTTGTCAAGTGTGGATGAGTTCATGCATATTAACAAACCTGGTGTCAATCAAGGTTGTGGATTTGTGAAAGCCATGCAAGATGTCCCAATGAGTGATGTTCTCTGAGGAGTGGAAGAGTTTCAAGGTTCTCAATACTCTCATAGAATATTGAATTCATTCAATGGTCCTAAGAGTATGTTAAAAACGAGGATGAGATCAACAGAGGATTATTCAATATTTAACTTTGATTGTGATATGGACAAGGATGCAACGACCAATCATGGATGCTTAGTTACAAACAAATGTGAGGAGAAGAAGTGCATAAATACAGATAACAACGTGCACGAGGAACGAAAACGGTCATACATATGCATGAAGAGAAAGCGAATCTAGGCAGATCCACAAAAGCAACCAAAGAGGAAGAGAGTAATGAAGGAGGAGAACATGTTAAATGCATTGGGATATCTATGTTGCAAGCGAAGATGTATGCGCTTCATTGATCTTGTAGACATCAGGGAATGTAGAGGACACGTGTGGCAAAGAAGAGGAAGCGAAAGAAATGAATACCTTCTCACAAGTCTCTCTTGCTTTCTTCAGAATGGCACTAAAAGGCTAAGTTCAAGACAAAAGGTAAAACCTCTCGTAAATGGAAAAAGGATTTGCAATAAGGCATATCGCAATATTACTGGATTATCCCATGGTACATATTGGGATTTAGTCACCAAGGCAAAGGGCGGCAACAAATTTAGCATTCACAATAATAGAGGAAGGTCCAAATCAAGAATCTCAACTGTCAGGGCAGCAGCAATTTTGCAAGACTTCATACATGAAAATGCTTTACCTCAACCCCATATATCTACCAAACTCCCTAACGGTGACGCGATCACTGAAATGCACCTTCCAATGGGCTTGACAAAGCTCAAAGTATTTGACTCTATTGCAGAAAAGCAAAGGCAAAGAGGGGATGCCGTAGCTTCTTCTCATACTTCGTATACTCTTTGGAAGAAGAACTTTGGATATGTTAAAATCCCAAGGAGGCAAAAAATGTCAAAGTGCAATGTCTGTGATGATTTAAAGCGAGCGATTGAGAGCGCAACATGTCCAAATCAAAGGGAATTATACAAAAAAAACCGAAAATCTCATCATGACCTTATTGGACATTCCAGACAAAAATATGCATTTTGGAAGGAGCAAGCTATTTCGCATCTTGATGACTACATGTGCCTTATTGTAGATGGCATGGATCAGAATACAACAACATTGCCTCGTTTTGTTGCCACTCCACCTAAATTACAAGGAAAGCACTTTCTAAAGACACATCTATGTGGAGTGTTAGTGCATGGAATTAAGTTCTTTGCAGATATATGGATTGATTCCTTGCATCTACATGATAGCAATCAAGTTATAACATCTATTATGAAGGCAATTCGCAATGTACATGCAGAAAAAGGTCGCCTGCCACCGACTTTGAGAATACAAGCTGATAATTGCTGGCGAGAAAATAAGAATGTACTCATGTTTGCATTCTGCTCCATGCTAGTTGCTCATCAAATCTTCAATGAGGTCGAATGTGGATTTTTGTATGTTGGGCATACACATGAGGATATCGATCATGTTTTTAGCACAGTCTCAAGGGAGCTTAAATGCAAGGATGTGGAGATAATAGATGACTTGGTAAGAAGATGTGGCAGGCAAGTTGGTGGTCGTAAGGAAAGTACAGTATCTGAGAGGCTCGAAAGAATGTATGATTGGAAGAGCTTCATTCTACCTTTCATACAAACGGGTGGTGATGCATTGATAGGTCATACCAATCCATACTACTTTCGTTTTTTTTTAAAAGATGAAAAACCCGTAATGCAATGGCAACAATATTCTCATGATACAAAATGGGAACCTGAAGAACCTTACAGTCTCTTAACTTCAATTCCCAGCAAGGAAAGGTATCCAACATGGGCTCCTATACAAGAATTTAATGAGAGGTCTAATTGTGAAATAGAAGGATTAAAAGCATTTATTACATACAAAGAGGAAATGCTCCGGAGATATCCTGATTCGAAGCCTACTTGGAGAGAACACACTACCACTATAATTAACAAGACACGAAATTTAATAAAGGACCTTGAGAGAATGTGAGGCTCAAAGGATGTCAAGGAAGAATGCAATATGTTTTGGCCAAATGTTCATAACGATTTGCGCCCAGCTCCAGTCTTTGAAAATGAATTTGTATCATTACTCCCACGTCCATATTGTGGACCGAAGAAGAGAGAGTTTATGCCACAAGTAGATATAGAGGTCGATTGTTTTGTTGTGGTTCGGCCATCAGATGATGAGTATGAGAATGTGAAGTTTTGGGTTGCAAAAGTAGTTGATGTGCAAAGAGATGACCAAGGCAGAGCTACAACATTTACAACGGTATGGTATGAGCCAAAGGGCAGGAAGGAGAATATGCATAACAACACATTATATACTAATTGTATAATGAAGGAGTGGGTCCCAAACGATGAAGCGGTCTCTCAAGTTTCAACGGAGACAATCATAGTGTCTTGGCATTCAAGGGCAAAGAAATCAAAGAAGCACATGGGATATGAGGTAGAAGGAAAAATAAAAATACCACAGCAAACTATTTTGCATATACACGAATTTTTAAGGATGCTCGCCATGGAGGAAGTAGAAGGAGAGCGCAAATGAAGAATGTCCACGATTAAAGCTTTATATTGAAGTCCATTGAAGGATTTTATTTGGGTACTAGGCAAGGAGCCAATCCAAGACAATTATAATCAGAGTCATCACCTCCTATGTCAAATGAGAGTCAAAAAATGCACTGGATGTCACCCAAGGGTCAAGGCTTGCCAAGACAATAGGGAGTTAATGCAGATGGCACCTGGCAAGGGACTATCACATTGAGCAATAAGACAATGGGGAGTCAATGCACCCAAGGGGCAAGGCTTGGCAAGATAACTTGTGGGAGTTAATGCAGATGGCACCTGTATTTTGCACTGGATGTCACCCAAGGGTCAAGGCTTGGCAAGACAATAGGGAGTTAATGCAGATGGCACCTGGCAAGGGACTATCGCATTGAGCAATAAGACAATGGGGAGTCAATGCACCCAAGGGGCAAGGCTTGGCAAGACAAGTGGGAGTCAAATTATGCAGATGGCACCTGGCAAGGGACTGTCGTGACATTGAGCAATAAGACAATGGGGAGTCAAATTATGCAGATGGCACGAATTGAGGCTCTTTAAGAGAAACAATTTAAATTGTAAACATATGTTCAATCTATATCATTTTGGATATAAAGACTCTAGCTGAGAGCAATCTCTCTCAAGGTAATCATATAATAATAGCTATAATTGCTATTATACCTCTTTGGTTCAATACAAAACTTGGGTCTTATGGCATCATGTCTTCTTTCTATTTATTAAAAGTTTTGCTAAATTTTGTGCATATTGCCGAGTGACAATGTTATTTTCATGAAATATTTAAGTCTCCTTTCATGGATTTATAAATTTATCACGTCAACGAAAAACGTCAAGGAAAAATATTAAAAATAATTAAATTAACAAATAACTTAGATATAGCTAGAATTTCTAATATAGGATTATTTCAAATTCTTGCATATTGGTGCAAAAGTATAGATTGAAAAAACAATATTTTTATGTGAATATGATAGTGCCACAAAGTGAACATTTGATTTGGGAAGGAAAAACGTCAAGGAAAAATATTAAAAATAATTAAATTAACAAATAACTTAGATATAGCTAGAATTTCTAATATAGGATTATTTCAAATTCTTGCATGTTGGTGCAAAAGTATAGATTGAAAAAACAATATTTTTATGTGAATATGATAGTGTCACAAAGTGAACTTTTGATTTGGGAAGAATATGTTGAGAGTTCACGCTCAACATCATGTGATCATGTGTGCATAGCACCATCACGTGATCATATGTGCATAGCACTAACCTTATACAGTGCTATAAAGGAAAGGGTTAGATCCCCTAACCCTAACCCTAAAGGGTTTGTATATATTCTATTTTTTCAACTAATTCTAGTGTACAGTTAGTCATTTGTGGTGTGCTCTCTAGCTGTGCCCTCTCTCCTCATCTCCACTCTTCTCCTCTCCCCTCTTCATATTTTGTCATGGTATCAGAGCTCCCGTGCCTTCCGTTGAGGCATTGCGATTCTTGAGAGTGTGAGAGAGATTGTGAGATTGAGAGTTCTCTTGAGTGTTCTCCGTGAGAGTCCACTTCCGGTGAGAGATCTTCATCCGTCCATTTGAGAGAATTTCTGTCATTCCTTACGGGAATTCCGTTCATTCTTGAGAGATTTTAGTTCCTTCTCTTGAGTGTTTGTGAGAAAGAGTGAGCATTGAGATTGTGAGAGAACTAGTTCTGTGAGAGAGATTTTTGTTAATCCTCCTTCCGTTCATTCTTCTCGTGAGAGAGAGAGACTTTGGATTTATTGCATTCCGAGAGTGAGAAAGAGAGAGATTTCATTCTTGTAAGTGAGAGATTGTATTGAAATTCTTCTTGTGGAAGAATTCTTTTTCCTTTCATTCCTTCACTGAGAGAGATATAGGAGAGATCTATTCTTTTGAGAGAAAAAGAATCGAGTGAGAGACTTTTTGTGTGAGAAATTATGTGAGATAAGGAGCCGACTCCTATCTTGATGCACAAGCAACGCTCGGACGACCTCAACAACTGGCTCCAGTCGACGTAGCTGCATCTTCAACGCTAGCAGGCTGCTCCATACGATCTTCTACAGCCTCTCTTCTGAAGCAGGCTTTCCGCAACCCCATGAAGCAAGCCTTGCGCATGCTTTGCCACTATTGAAGAGGTAACTGGAAGCCGTAGGCTTTCTCTCGAAGCATGCTGTGTGCATTATCATAGTTGATGCATGCAGGGCTAGAGTCGTGAGCCGAGAGGATAGACTTTCTCGACAGTCTAAGCTTGCAAATGATCTCCAAGCTCCGCCAACGAGCCCCTCGCAAGCCATTCGCCATCGCCAAGCGAAAGCCCTGCGAACGCGGACTGCGGCAACCAACTCCGTCCACATTTTGCTGTTGATGTAGTCCAAGCCACCAGCAAAGTCGATCGCTGTTGTCTATTGACGGATGGACCAGCGGGGCTCCCGTACCATTCGATAACGAAGTGCAACTTCGTAAATCATCTGTAGTTGTTGCAAATCGAGCAAACACTCCGAAAAGCATCTCACCATCTCGTACAGCGAAGCTCTAGCGCTTAGCGCTCTCGTACAATGGGGGTCCAGCGCAAGAGTTTGGTTACAATCTGCTATGGCGTCTACGACGTTTTCCGCCGCTCTTGTGCGACCGTCTCGCCAAACCGGCAGCATCGTGCGTTTGGAAAGGACCGCTCTTGTGCGACCGTCTCGCCCACGCCAGCTCTTGTCCGACCGTCTCGCCAAACCGGCAATGTTCATTAACGAAATCTTTGAGAGATTTCGTTGAAACCTTGAAGATTCCGACCTCCAATCTTCCTACACGTGGCAGATAGGAAGCACCTAGGGTCTGGCCACAAAATTGACACCTGGCATAGACCTTATCCACCCAGGGTCACCACACACAGAGGAAGGGCTACCACGTGGCAACCTTATCCATAGTGCCACATCAGCAACAACACCCTATCCTGCCACATCATTCTACCACGT
This sequence comes from Dipteris shenzhenensis, assembly GCF_047967505.1. Lineage (NCBI taxonomy): Eukaryota > Viridiplantae > Streptophyta > Polypodiopsida > Gleicheniales > Dipteridaceae > Dipteris > Dipteris shenzhenensis. The sequence goes on along the minus strand of NC_141610.1, from coordinate 4,650,920 downwards.
CACCTGTGCCACATCATCAGTGCCACGTCACCTATGCCACATCATCAGTGCCACGTCACTTGTGCCACGTCATCAGTGCCATGTCACCTGTGCCACATCATCAGTGCCACGTTAGCATTGCCACATCACCCTGCTGACATCATCAGTGCCACCTCAGCACTGCCACCTCAACAGTCCAGTCAGCACTGACCCTCTGCAGACACAGTCCCTTGCCAGGCACACTGTGCACACACTGCATGTGCACACTCCTGCCACCTCAGCACAGAGCTTCACTGGCACACCTCTTGCTAAGCACAATGCCACATCATCACTGCATGTGACTCACAGTGACACATCATCATTGAGCACCATTTGCACTCCTTTTGCCCCTCCACCTAGACCAAGTCATATCTCTTGATCCAGGAAGAATTTGAGGTGCTCCAAAAAGGAAAGCGCTCGTTTTTTTGTGCTCTACGCGGTCGTTACATCACGCGCACATTTCGGTGCAAGTTACACTCACATTTGAGCCTCGCCGACAAAACCACTTCCTTCACGCACATTTGCCTCTACATCGACGCATCTGACCCAGCACTTAAAAAGAACAAAAGAAAAGGAATTATTTGCTGCTCTTTCATCGATCGACGGTTGGTTTAGATCTAGATCAGAGTAGACTAGATCGCCATAGAGGGGACGCTTTGAATTCCCCAAGTTGCCAATCTAAGCCATGCCCGAAATTCCCGACTAGTACCTACTCGGAGTCAGTCCATACGCTCACATCCGATTTCACATCATTACATTACCTGAAACCTTACGTTCATCAGTTTAGTGAGCAGACTTCAGAGTTCAGAGGCATTGCAGATTGATTCAATGGGCAGATAGCACTTGATTTCACACACACATGCCACCATTGTAAAGCCTATTTGGCTATCTCACGGCATCGTGCACATCATTTTTCAGCCTTGTAAAGCCTCTTGGCTATTCCCGGCATCATTGCCACAAGCCTTGTAACATAAATCAGATCTTATATACTGCAGTTCTATCTTCACCGACGGTACAGAGATTTCACTTGGCATCTTCAGTGTATTTGCAGTTGATTCATACAGAGTTTTCCAGGACACTTTTTGAGTACATTGTTTGCACCATGTCGACTAGCAACCTCAATCTAGAGGCATCTGCTAAGTTAGACAACTCCAATTATGGTACATGAAAATACCGAATGGAGACCATTCTTGTGCTTCAGGACAAATGGGAGTATGTCGATGGATCCATACCTAGACCATTGGCCGATCCAGCCACCAGTAGCTCTACTCCATCTGTTGTCACAGCACCAGCAACGGGATCTACATCGGGATCTACATCTACTCAAACAGTTTCCACACTGCAGATCCTGCCATTGCCCGAGCTCAAGCAGAATGGGATAAGAAAGACAAGTATGCCTATCACCTGATCAAGCAGAATGTGCAAGATGTCATGCTAGGACAGCTCAACACAGTCAAGACATCAAAAGAAGCATGGGATATGTTCGCAGCTCTCTACGAGTCCAAGAACACATCCAGGATTCTCACCCTGAGAAACCAGATCAACCAGAGTTTCCACAACAGCAGTGAAACCGGTCATGCTTATGTACTCCGCATCAAAGACTACAACAATCAACTTGCAGCAGCAGGAGAGACTATGAATTCCGCAGAAATGGTTCAAGTAGTCCTGAATGGACTAGGAGAAGGATATGAGAATCTAGTCCAGAGTATTGCCATCCAACGGCAAATTCCAACACTGGAAGAACTTCAGTCAGTTCTACTCGGCGAAGAACTCAGGACACAAGCCATTCAAGCACGTAAAGGTCATTCTAATGATCAGGCATTCACAGCTTCAAACAGAAGCAGAGGCAAAGGCAGAAACAGAGGTAGATCATATAAGAAAAGTGGTCATCATCAACAAAGTCAAAATCAGCATCAGCATCAGCATCATCCTCAGCAACATCAGAATCAGCAAAGAGGAAATCATTCCAACCGAGGAAGATTCCAAGGACGAGGGAATGCATCCACCAATGTGTCAAACATTCAATGCAACTATTGTCACAAGTTTGGACACTATGAAAGCGATTGCCGCAAGAAGCAGTATGACCAAGGCGGTCAATCCAGCAGTAATCGAGGGAATTCCCGAGGAAGAGAAAATCATCGTGGTGGACATTCTAGTCACAGTCATTTTGCAAATGAACATGGCAATATGTTTCTTGCAAGTGAGGAATTGCATCAGACTGATACAATGCACCTAGACACTGATTTCAATCCCAAAGAGGATTTTAGTTATCAAGTCGACCAAGTGGAATAGGATCCTTGGTACATCGACAGCAGTGCATCATCTCATATGACAAATCATCAGGAATGGTTCACAGAAATGAAGCCATTAGAAGGTCAAAAGAATGTCATCTACATAGCAGACCAATACACCGAATCCAGTTCAAGGGACAGGTGTTATCCCTATGAACAATTTCACTGGTACAAAAGGATTAGTCAAAGATGTGCTCTATGTTCCAAAGCTCAGCAAGAACCTTTTGTCAGTAGGTCAAATGACGGAACACAACTACAAAGTCATCTTCGACGGTGATGAATGCACTATCAGAGACAAATCCAAAAGAGGTCAGCTAGTAGCAAAAGGTGTCAAGGAAGGACGCTTATACAGGATGCTAGCTACAGTACCAGATAAGCATGCCATGTCAGCTCAAATGCAACAGATGCCATTATCTGCAAAATGGCACAAGAGATATGGTCATGTCAACTTCAAGTACTTATTAGATCTCAGGAATCAAAATATGGCAATTGGGATTCCAAAGCTACAGTTTCTTGGAAAGGTTTGTGAAGCATGCTGCTTCGGCAAACAAAAGCGAACCAACTTTGTCAGAAGTACCTCTCATGCACGAGGTATCCTTGATTTGATTCATATAGATGTATGGGGTTATGCCCAGACCCGCAGCATCAATGGTTCACTTTATTACTTGACCTTCATCGACGACTACAGCAGATATTGTTGGGTCTACTTTCTGAAAGAGAAATCTGAAGTGTTTGCCAGATTTCAAGAATTCAAAGCCATGGTAGAAAACCAAACAGGCAGAAAGATCAAGGTCATGAGATCAGACAGAGGAGGTGAATACATGTCTTCAGCATTCATGAACTTTTGCAAAAATCATGGCATTCGAAGACAATTCACATGTGCAGATACTCCTCAGCAGAATGCACGAGCTGAAAGGAAGAATGGGACTTTAGCAGACAGTGCTAGAGCAATGCTTAGTGAAAAGCATCTTCCGAATCAGTATTGGGTAGAAGCAATAGCTACAGCTAACTACTTGCTTAATCGGCTTCCTACCGAACCGATACAAGGTATGACTCCTTATGAAGCATTCACTGGACACAAGCCATGCATTGGGCATCTCCGCATATTTGGTTGCATAGCATATGCCCACATACATGATGATCATCGCAGGAAATTGGATGCGAAGTCACACAAATGCATCATGGTTGGCTACAGTGAAGAAAGCAAAGCATACAAATTGTATGATCCCATCAACCGCAAAGTCATTATCTCCAGAGATGTAATCTTCGATGAGGAATCAGAATGGAAAACCTCACCTACACAGGAGATAGAAGCATCGACTTCACAGTCATCCATAGAACAGGTTGATGAAGAAGAGCAAGAATTGCCAGCAACACCCCAAGCAGCGCCACAGCAGCTCAGACGGTCTACTAGGGAAAGCAGACCACCAGCCAGATTGACATATGCTCAGAAAGGCAAAGCAATTCAGGTGGAAACCACCAACTATGCTCTTATGACTACCATCATGGCTACAGAAGAGCCAGTGTACTTCGAAGATGCAGTAGATAAGCCAGAATGGCAAACTGCTATGAATGAAGAAATGGATGCTTTGTATAAAAATAACACTTGGGAATTATGCGACCTTCCACCAGGAAAGAAGGCCATAGCCAACAAATGGGTATACAAAGTGAAGTACAATCCAGATGGCAGTATTCAGAGATACAAAGCCAGATTAGTTGCAAAAGGATTTGCACAACAATATGGCCAAGATTATGATGAGACTTATGCTCCAGTAGCAAAGATGGATTCCATATGGTTCTTGATATCACTAGCGACACTCAGTAAATGGAATGTGTATCAGCTCGATGTCAAGAATGCATTTCTCAATGGTTATCTAGACGAGGAAGTCTACATGCAACAACCAACCGGTTATGTTGAACAGGACAAGAGAACAAGGTTTGCCATCTCAAGAAAAGTCTCTATGGCTTAAAGCAAGCACCCAGAAGTTGGTACAGCAGAATTGACAAGTATTTTGCTGATCTGGGATACATGAAGTCCAATGCAGATCATACTCTCTACTACAAAGTTCAAGGGGAAGATATTACTATTGCACTTTTGTACGTAGATGATCTGATTGTGACAGGAAGCAAGGATAGCTTCATCAAAAAACTAAAACAAGACTTATCTGCAGAGTTCGACATGAAAGATCTTGGACTTATGCACTATTGTCTTGGAATTGAGTTCTGGAGAGATTCAGATAGCACATTCATGAGTCAGCTCAAATATGTTGACAGTCTCCTGAAGAAGTTTCATATGGCAGATTGCAAGATTGCAGCCACTCCCATGGAACAGAGTTTGAAACTTACTAAAGATTCAGAAAAGCCTACAATCAATGACAGATACTACAGGCAACTCATTGGATCTCTCATATATTTGACAATCACACGGCCAGATATTTGTTATGCAGTAAGCTCACTAGCACAGTTTATGGCAAATCCAAAACAGTCTCACTGGAATGCAGCCAAAAGAGTCTTGAGATACATCAGAGGTACAAGACAATTTGGGATAGAATACAGAGGAAGTCATCCACGGTTGCATGGATACTGTGATAGTGACTATGCTGGAGATCATGAGACCAAGAGATCGACACAGGGATATGCATTTTTCCTTGGTCAAGGTGCTATATCATGGTTGTCAAACAAACAGCCAACTGTTTCTTTGTCTTCGACTGAAGCAGAATATAGAGCACTCAGTACAGGTGCATGTGAGGCTATATGGCTCAGAAGACTATTATCAAAAACACATTACTTTGATGAGTCAAAGCCAACAACAATATACTGTGATAATCAATCGGCTCAAGCATTGGCCAAAAATCCAGTATATCACTCTAGGACAAAGCACATTGATGTCAGAGAGCACTTCATCAGAGAAAGAGTGTTACTTGGTGACATCACACTGCAGCATTGTGATAGCAAAGAAAATGTTGCAGACATCTTTACCAAACCACTCGGTAAAGAGCTATTCGAGAAACACCGACTAGCTCTTGGTTTGCTGCAGAGGAAGGACATTCCCATTAAAGGGGTGTGATGGAATGTAATGCTCAGTCCTTCTTCGATTCCCGAGAATCATCATCTTGAGGGAAGGCCTACTTCATGATGTTGATCTTGAGGGAAGGTGTTGAGAGTTCACGCTCAACATCATGTGATCATGTGTGCATAGCACCATCACGTGATCATATGTGCATAGCACTAACCTTATAGAGTGCTATAAAGGAAAGGGTTAGATCCCCTAACCCTAACCCTAAAAGGGTTTGTATATATTCTATTTTTTCAACTAATTCTAGTGTACAGTTAGTCATTTGTGGTGTGCTCTCTAGCTGTGCCCTCTCTCCTCATCTCCACTCTTCTCCTCTCCCCTCTTCATATTTTGTCAAAATATTTTCAGAAAGTAAAATTTTGATTTGGGAAGGATATTTTCACAAAGTAAAGTTTTCATTTGGGAAGGATTTTTGGGCTTCGTCCAAAAACAACACAAAAAGTACAAAATTAATGAAATAGGTGTTATATTAGCAATATGCATTCAAACTTGCACGGAGCATTGATACACATCATATTTTGTATCATGTAAAGTACCTCGATGCACTACGTGAAATGCTAGTAGGTAGTATGAACTGAACCCACGAGGAGGTGGTTGATTAGTTGCTTATAACTATTCACTCACAAATTTAAAAGGAAAAAGATATTATGCACATAAAATACTTACTTGGAGCATCTTGTACCAATCATGAGATTTCAAGCCATATAATTGCTCTACACCTCTTTTGTTGCTCTTTGTAAAGGCTCCTTCAAACACCTCATGCATCCAGTGGGAGTACGAATTGTAGTAATAGCGCGCTTCACCGTCGCCATCTCTAGCTTTGATAACATCCACGGTGCACGAGGTAAAAAAAACACGCCCATTTGGTCTCTCTTGAGGCCAAGCTTCACGCATCCTCCCTGTGGTACGTAGATCCTCCCTTATGCCTGCCGAATCTCGTGTCCCATTCAAATGCTCCCAAATGGTAGATGCCACATTCTTGAAGATATGCATGGGATCAAGCAAGTGATTGATCTTGAGGTGGGACCAATATGGTAAACGATAAAAGATGGAGTATCTAAACAAAATAAAGTGTTAGCAGGCAATCTTTACTTTCAGCCAATATAGCCAATCTTTACTTCCAGCCAATAGTTACAAACCCTTACCGACTCATGCCAAGTGGTGGAGGAGTCGTGGAACTGTCCCAAATTCTCATCCAATCTCCTGCGGTGAGTGATTGTGGGAGGAATTCATTCCAAGGGGCAACATATCTAGGATGATCAGGTGGGAGAAATCGATGGTGATTCTCATAGATGACCTTATTCAATGCGTCTGCCCGTGAGACAACTAGCGAAGGACCACAAACAGGACATGCATGGTAACCCAACGTAGTGAGACCTGAACAATAGATGCAATTAAGAGTGCAAGGTGGGTTTAGGGTGCCACATCCTTTGCCTATTCATAATTAGAAATGCAATGCTTACCTGAACACTTGCCATAGCCTGGGAAGTCATGCATCATCCACATCAAGACTGCTTTGCAATTGAAGTCTCGTGACGAGGGAGGCCTACTCACATCATGCACCTCGATACCTCTCCAAAGTATCTCTAGCTCGTCAATCAAAGGCTCCAAATAAACATCAGGGTTTTTGACTATGTTTCCCTGGAATTAGAAGGGACAGCATAACGTCCTTTCTTCATAGCCATAGAGGGTGGAAGATTGTAATTCACCAATACCACTGGCCATACACTATAAGACGTGCTTTTGAGATCAAATGGGTTCACACCGTCCATACCCAATCCAAGTCTCAAGCTCCTAGGTTCTTCCTTGAAGCTTGGCCATGTGTCTTCAATATGCTTCCACGTAGGAGAGTCCACGGGAGTTCTCCACTTGCCATCGGTTGATCGATGGGAGGAATGCCATGACATGAGCTCTGCAATAGATTTGCACTTGAACATATGTTGGATGCGAGGGATTATGGGAAAATGTCGCAATACCTTACGAGGCACGTCCAAGGTTTTGAGATCTGCTCTATATCTTGCCTCTCCACAAGTAGGACACTCTCTTGCATCCTTATGTAGTCCACGAAACAAAACGCAATCGTTGACACATGCATGGATGCGCTTGTAATCTAATCCTCCAAGAGAGGTCACATGTTGCCTTGCCATATCTCTTGAGGTCGGTAGTTAGTTCTCCCTTGGAAGCATTTTACACAGTAGCCTGCACGTGAAGACCATAAATGAGGAAAAGCATTCGAGTAATTGACCCACTAGCATAATTCACCATGTTTGCAAAATAGACTTTAAAGCTTACTTGAGTAATGCATTCAAACTTGCATTGCTCCATCCATAGATGGTTTGCAAGTTTAGTAACTCAAGGGAGGCACGTAGAACAGAGAATGTGCACCCCTCAAATAGTGGAGTCGATGCTGTAGTAAAAATATCATCCTGCTCCATGCTATCATCCCTCCCTCGATGGACATATAAATCCCACACCATATCATCACACCCCTCCTCCTCCACGGCTTCATGAGGTAATGGCGGAGGGCTACTATCACCATCACTCCATGCATCCGTAACGGTCCCTCCTGAAGATCCCACCTCATATCGCTGACGCTTTGCCTCCTCACGGCGAGCATAGGGCAACATATGCGGATGTGGCACTGCATCCTGTATCAAATTAAAACGGAACACCTATTTCATTAATTTTGGACTTTTTGTGTTGTTTTTGGACGAAGCCCAAAAATCCTTCCCAAATGAAAACTTTACTTTATGAAAATATCCTTTCCAAATCAAAATTTTACTTTCTAAAAAGTTTCTTCCCAAATCAAAAGTTCACTTTGTGGCACTGTCATATTCACATAAAAATATTGTTTTTTCAATCTATACTTTTGCACCAACATGCAAGAATTTGAAATAATCCTATATTAGAAATTCTAGCTATATCTAAGTTATTTGTTAATTTAATTATTTTTAATATTTTTCCTTGACGTTTTTCCTTTCCAAATCAAAAGTTCACTTTGTGGCTCTATCATATTCACATACAAATATTGTTTTTTCAATCTATACTTTTACACCAACATGCAAGAATTTGAAATAATCCTATATTAGAAATTCTAGCTATATCTAAGTTATTTGTTAATTTAATTATTTTAAATATTTTTCCTTGACGTTTTTCATTGACATGATAAATTTATAAATCCATGAAAGGAGACTTAAATATTTCATGAAAATAACATTGTCACTTGGCAATATGCACAAAATTTAACAAAACTTTTAATAAATAGAAAGAAGACATGATGCCATAAGACCAAAGAGGGATAATAGCAATTGTAGCTTTATGTATATGATTACATTGAGAGACGTTGCTCTTAGCTACAGTCTTTATATCCAAAATGATATAGATTGAACATATGTTTACAATTTAAATTGTTGCTCTTAAAGAGCCTCAATTCATGCCATCTGCATAATTTGACACCCCATTGTCTTATTGCTCAATGTCACGACAGTCCCTTGCCAGTTGCCATCTGCATAATTTGACCTAGGCTTGTCTTGCCAAGCCTTGCCCCTTGGGTGCATTGACTCCCCATTGTCTTATTGCTCAATGCGATAGTCCCTTGCCAGGTGCCATCTGCATTAACTCCCTGTTGTCTTGCCAAGCCTTGACCCTTGGGTGACATCCAGTGCAAAATACAGGTGCCATCTGCATTAACTCCCACAAGTTATCTTGCCAAGCCTTGCCCCTTGGGTGCATTGACTCCCCATTGTCTTATTGCTCAATGTGATAGTCCCTTGCCAGGTGCCATCTGCATTAACTCCCTATTGTCTTGGCAAGCCTTGACCCTTGGGTGACATCCAGTGCATATTTTGACTCTCATTTGACATACGAGGTGATGACTCTGATTATAATTGTCTTGGATTGGCTCCTTGCCTAGTACCCAAATAAAATCCTTCTGAATCAATGGACTTCAATACAAAGCTTTAATCATGGACATTCTTCATTTGCGCTATCTCCTTCTACTTCCTCCATGGCGAGCATCCTTAAAAATTCGTGTATATGCAAAATAGTTTGCTGTGGTATTTTTATTTTTCCTTCTACCTCATATCCCATGTGCTTCTTTGATTTCTTTGCCCTTGAATGCCAAGACACTATGATTGTCTCTGTCGAAACTTGAGAGACTGCTTCATCATTTGGGACCCACTCCTTCATTATACAATTAGTATATAATGTGTTGTTATCCATATTCTCCTTCCTGCCCTTTGGCTCATACCATACCGCTGTAAATGTTGTAGCTCTCCCTTGGTCATCTCTTTGCACATCAACTACTTTTGCAACCCAAAACTTCACATTCTCCTATTCATCATTCGATGGCCGAACCACAACAAAACAATCAACCTCTATATCTACTTGTGGCATAAACTCTCTCTTCTTCGGTCCACAATATGGACGTGGGAGTAATGATACAAAATCATTTTCAAAGACTGGAGCTGGGCGCAAATCGTTATGAACATTTGGCCAAAACATATTGCATTCTTCCTTGACATCCTTTGAGCCTCGCATTCTCTCAAGGTCCTTTATTAAATTTCGTGTCTTGTTAATTACAGTGGTAGTGTGTTCTCTCCAAGCAGGCTTCGAATCAGGATATCTCTGGAGCATTTCCTCTTTGTATGTAATAAATGCTTTTAATCCATCTATTTCACAATTAGACCTCTCATTAAATTCTTGTATAGGAGCCCATGTTGGATACCTTTCCTTGCTGGGAATTGAAGTTAAGAGACTGTAAGGTTCTTCAGGTTCCCATTTTGTATCATGAGAATACTGTTGCCATTGCATTACGGGTTTTTCATCTTTTAAAAAAAAACGAAAGTAGTGTGGATTGGTATGACCTGTCAATGCATCACCACCCGTTTGTATGAAAGGTAGAATGAAGCTCTTCCAATCATACATTCTTTCGAGCCTCTCACATACTGTACTTTCCTTACGACCACCAACTTGCCTGCCACATCTTCTTACCAAGTCATCTATTGTCTCCACATCCTTGCATTTAAGCTCCCTTGAGACTGTGCTAAAAACCTGATCGATATCCTCATGTGTATGCCCAACATACAAAAATCCACATTCGACCTCATTGAAGATTCGATGAGCAACTAGCATGGAGCAGAAGGCAAACATAAGTACATTCTTATTTTCTCGCCAGCAATTATCAGCTTGTATTCTCAAAGTCGGTGGCAGGCGACCTTTTTCTGCATGTACATTGCGAATTGCCTTCATAATAGATGTTACAACTTGATTGCTATCATGTAGATGCAAGGAATCAATCCATATATCTGCAAAGAACTTAATTCCATGCACTAACACTCCACATAGATGTGTCTTTAGAAAGTGCTTTCCTTGTAATTTAGGTGGAGTGGCAACAAAACGAGGCAATGTTGTTGTATTCTGATCCATGCCATCTACAATAAGACACATGTAGTCATCAGGATGCGAAATAGCTTGCTCCTTCCAAAATGCATATTTTTGTCTGGAATGTCGAATAAGGTCATGATGAGATTTTCGGTTTTTTTTGTATAATTCCCTTTGATTTGGACATGTTGCACTCTCAATCGCTCGCTTTAAATCATCACAGACATTGCACTTTGACATTTTTTGCCTCCTTGGGATTTTAACATATCCAAAGTTCTTCTTCCAAAGAGTATACAAAGTATGAGAAGAAGCTACAGCATCCCCTCTTTGCCTTTGCTTTTCTGCAATAGAGTCAAATACTTCGAGCTTTGTCAAGCCCATTGGAAGGTGCATTTCAGTGATCGCGTCACCGTTAGGGAGTTTGGTAGATATATGGGGTTGAGGCAAAGCATTTTCATGTATGAAGTCTTGTAAAATTGCTGCTGCCCTGACAGTTGAGATTCTTGATTTGGACCTTCCTCTATTACCGTGAATGCTAAATTTGTTGCCGCCCTTTGCCTTGGTGACTAAATCCCAATATGTACCATGGGATAATCCAGTAATATTGCGATATGCCTTATTGCAAATCCTTTTTCCATTTACGAGAGGTTTTACCTTTTGTCTTGAACTTAGCCTTTTATTGCCATTCTGAAGAAAGCAAGAGAGACTTGTGAGAAGGTATTCATTTCTTTCGCTTCCCCTTCTTTGCCACACGTGTCCTCTACATTCCCTGATGTCTGCAAGATCAATGAAGCGCATACATCTTCGCTTGCAACATAGATATCCCAATGCATTTAACATGTTCTCCTCCTTCATTACTCTCTTCCTCTTTGGTTGCTTTTGTGGATCTGCCTGGATTCTCTTTCTCTTCATGCATATGTATGACCGTTTTCGTTCCTCGTACACATTGTTATCTGTATTTATGCACTTCTTCTCCTCACATTTGTTTGTAACCAAGCATCCATGATTGGTCGTTGCATCCTTGTTCATATCACAATCAAAGTTAAATACTGAATAATCCTCTGTTGATCTCATCCTCATTTTTAACATACTCTTAGGACCATTCAATGAATTCAATATTCTACGAGAGTATTGAGAACCTTGAAACTCTTCCACTCCTGAGAGAACATCACTCATTGGGACATCTTGCATGGCTTTCACAAATCCACAACCTTGATTGACACCAGGTTTGTTAATATGCATGAACTCATCCACACTTGACAAGACATAGCTATTGAAACCTTTGCCCTTCTCACTGTGCAAGAATTCATCCACCCCAGATAAGGCTTCGCTTCTAAAATCATTTTGTTTCTTGGAACCAATGAACTCATCCACTCCAGATAAGATGTCACTTCTATAATTGAGTATATTGAAATCATCCACATTTGAAGTGATAGAGCCTGGCACATGGGCACGCTTTTTAGGTCCTTTGATATTGTAGTATGCGTTGTCTTTATCATTGAAAACCACGTGCCTCTTTCTCATGTTTAAAAATTGCATGCTCCATCTCATATTCTTGCCTACCTCATAGTAGGGATCACATAAGGATGTTATGTTATCAACCATACCATCATTAGTGACTTTTAGAATCCTCATCTGCGCAAATGACCATTGCTCCACTTGTTCAAATCCCAATACTTCACCTTCTGCTACAATCTTATTTGCAAATGATCTCATTTGTAAAATGTCCCCTATAGTAAAATCCAAGGTGGTGCACTTTGTATTCTTGATAATGTCTGTTGCATAAGTCTCATCTTTGTCCCATGCTATAAATGATTTGTTGGATGTATTGTAGGGCATAACATCTCCAAGTGTTTCCATATCTCCACATTTATACTTTAGCTCAACATGTGCGCTAAGAATCTTTGATACAGTAACTGCTACCTTATCTTCGCCAAGTCTTCGAAAGTGGCAAAGTGAATTGGGATCACTATCATGGATTGTAGCAAATGCAACTACTTCTCTTTTGCTACATAAAATCACATCCATCCCTGGAACAAAATCTATAGCCATCTCCTTTGTGAGAGTCCTTCGCAAGCAAGCTGCAGTGGTAACAATTACATAAATATTAGTCTCTTTTTAATAATCTACTTATTTATTATAATTTTTAATTAGTACTTAATTTATTAGTGGGAGAAGTTATCCGATCAAGTACTCATCAGATGGACATGCCAAGTTATCCTTTGCATGGTCAATCAAGCATTAAATACTATTTTTGCTCTAGTGTCATGCACATCCGTAAAAAAACATGAGCCTACTACGTACGTTATCCAATCAAACACTAATGGGATGCGGGTGCCACTTTGCATGTAAGTCAATTCCACCTAGTTGAGGTGTACAAAAAGTGTTGTGCCCATCGGATATGCTTTGCATGGTCCATCGAGCATTAAATACTATTTTTGCTCCTATCATGCACATCCATAAAAAAAACACGCTGCTAGGTGTGTTATCCGATCAAGTACTTATGCGATGGGAATGCCACTTTGCATGTAAGTCAATTCCACCTAGTTGAAGGTGTGTGCAAAGTATTGTGCCCATCCAATATGCTTTGCATTGTCGATCAAGCATAACACACTATTTCTGCCTTACTATCATGCACAACCATATAAAAACACGGCCATAGGTGTGTTATTCAAATAAGTACTTATCAGATGGGGGCTCCACTTTGCACGCAAGTCCGTTTTAACTACATTGAGGTGCGTGCAAAGTATTGTCACCATCGGATATGATTTGCATGGTCGATCACGCATTATACACCATTTTTTCCCTAATGATATGCACATTCGCACAAAAACACGCCATTAGGTGTGTTATCTGACCAAGTACTTATCGGATGGGTGTGCCTCATTGAGAACATTTCAATACCACCTAGGTTGAGGCGTAAAAAAAGTTTTGTGCCCATTGGATATCCTTTGCATGGTCAATCGAGCATCAAATACTATTTTTACTCTAGTGTCATGCACATCCGTCAAAAAACACGCTGCTAGGTATGTTATATGATCAAGCACTTATGGGATGGACGTGCCACTTTGCATGTAAGTTGATTCTACCTAGTTGAAGGTGTGTGCAAAGTATTGTACCCATCGGATATGCTTTGCATTGTCGATCAAGCATAAAACACCGTTTTTGTCTTAGTGTCATGCACATTCGTCAAAAAACGCAGTCCTAGATGTGTTATTCAGACTAGTACTTATCAGATGGGGGCTCCAGTTTGCACGCAAGTCTGTTTCAACTAGGTTGAGGTGTGTGCAAAGTATTGTCACCATCAGATATGATTTGCATGGTCGATCACGCATTATACACCGTTTTTTCCCTAGTGGTATGCACATCCGCAAAAAAACACGCCCTTAGGTATGTTATCTGACCAAGTATTTATCGGATGGGTGTACCTCTTTGACAACATTTTAATACCACCTAGGTTGAGGTATAAGAAAAGTATTATGCCCATCGGATATGCTTTGCATGGTCGATCGAGCATTAAATACCATTTTTGCCTTAGTGCCATGCACATTCGTAAAAAAACACGCTGCTAGGTGTGTTATCCGATCAAGAACTTATGCAATGGGAATGCCACTTTGCATGTGAGTCAACTACACCTAGTTGAAGATGTGTGCAAATTATCGTGGCCATCCGATATGATTTGCATGGTTGATCGAGCATTAAATACCATTTTTGCCTTAGTGCCATGCACATCCGTAAAAAAACACGCTGCTAGGTGTGTTATCTGATCAAGCACTTATGCGATGGGCGTGCCACTTTGCATGTAAGTCAATTACACCTAGTTGAAGGTGTGTGCAAAGTATTGTGTTCATCGGATATGCTTTGTATTGTCGATCGAGCATAACACACCGTTTCTGCCTTAGTGTCATGCACAACCATATAAAAATACGGCCATAGGTGTGATATTCAAATAAGTACTTATCAGATGGGGGATCCACTTTGCACGCAAGTTCGTTTCAACTACGTTGAGGTGCATGCAACGTATTGTCACCATCGAATATGATTTGCATGGTCGATCACGCATTATACACCATTTTTTTCCTAATGATATGCACATCCGCAAAAAAACACGCCATTAGGTGTGTTATTTGACCAAGTACTTATCGGATGGGTGTGCCTCATTGAGAACATTTCAATACCACCTAGGTTGAGGCGTATGAAAAGTTTTGTGCCCATCGGATATCCTTTGCATGGTCTATCGAGCATTAAATACTATTTTTACTCTAGTGTCATGCACATCCGTCAAAAAACAGGTTTCTAGGTATGTTATAGGATCAAGCACTTATGGGATGGGCATGCCACTTTGCATGTAAGTCGATTCTAGCTAGTTGAAGGTGTGTGCAAAGTATCGTGCCCATCGGATATGCTTTGCATGGTCGATCGAGCATTAAATACCATTTTTGCCTTAGTGCCATGCACATCCGTAAAAAAACACGCTGCTAGGTGTGTTATCTGATCAAGCACTTATGCGATGGGCGTGCCACTTTGCATGTAAGTCAATTACACCTAGTTGAAGGTGTGTGCAAAGTATTGTATTCATCGGATATGCTTTGCATTGTCGATCAAGCATAACACACCGTTTTTGCCTTAGTGTCATGCACAACCATATAAAAACACGGCCATAGGTGTGTTATTCAAATAAGTACTTATCAGATGGGGGCTCCACTTTGCACGCAAGTACGTTTTAACTACATTGAGGTGCGTGCAAAGTATTGTCACCATCGGATATGATTTGCATGGTCGATCACGCATTATACACCATTTTTTTCCTAATGATATGCACATCCGCAAAAATACACGCCATTAGGTGTGTTATCTGACCAAGTACTTATCGAATGGGTGTGCCTCATTGAGAACATTTCAATACCACCTAGGTTAAGGCGTAAGAAATGTTTTGTGTCCATCGGATATGCTTTGCATGGTCGATCGAGCATTAAATACTATTTTTGCTCTAGTGTCATGCACATCCGTCAAAAAACACGTTGCTAGGTATGTAATCCAATCAAGCACTTATGGGATGCGCGTGCCGCTTTGCATATAAGTCTATTCCACCTAGTTGAAGGTGTGTGCAAAGTATCGTGCCCATCGGATATGCTTTGCATGGTGGATCGAGCATTAAATACCATTTTTGCCTTAGTGCCATGCACATCCGTAAAAAAACACGCTACTAGGTGTGTTATCTGACCAATTACTTATCGGATGGGTGTGCCTCATTGCGAACATTTCAATACCACCTAGTTTGAGGCATACGAAAAGTTTTGTGCCCATCGGATATGCTTTGCATGGTCGATCGAGCATTAAATACTATTTTTGCTCTAGTGTCATGCACATCCGTCAAAAAACACGCTTCTAGGTATGTTATCCGATCAAGAACTTATGGGATGGGCGTGCCACTTTGCATGTAAGTCGATTCCACCTAGTTGAAGGTGTGTGCAAAGTATTGTGCCCATCGGATATGCTTTGCATTGTCGATCAAGCATAAAACACCGTTTTTATCTTAGTGTCATGCGCAGTCCTAGATGTGTTATTCAAACTAGTACTTATCGGATAAGGGCTCCAATTTGCATGCAAGTCCGTTTCCACTAGGTTGAGGTGTGTGCAAAGTATTGTCACCATCGGATATGATTTGCATGGTTGATCACGCATTATACACCGTTTTTTTCCTAGTGGTATGCACATCCGCAAAAAAACACGCCCTTAGGTATGTTATCTGACCAAGTACTTATCGGATGGGTGTGCCTCTTTGACAACATTTTAATACCACCTAGGTTGAGGTATGAGAAAAGTATTCTGCCCATCGGATATGCTTTGCATGGTCGATCGAGCAGTAAATACCATTTTTGCCTTACTGCCATGCACATCCGTAAAAAAACACGCTCCTAGGTGTGTTATCCGATCAAGCACTTATGCGATGGGAATGCCACTTTGCATGTAAGTCAATTCCACCTAGTTGAAAGTGTGTGAAAAGTATTGTGCCCATCAGATATCCTTTGCATGGTCAATCGAGTATTAAATACTATTTTTACTCTAGTGTCATGCACTTCCGTCAAAAAACACGCTGCTAGGTATGTTATCCAATCAAGCACTTATGGGATGGGTGTGCCACTTTGCATGTAAGTCGATTCCACCTAGTTGAAGGTGTGTGCAAAGTATTGTGCCCATCGGATATGCTTTGCATTGTCGATCAAGCATATGACACCGTTTTTGCCTTGGTGTCATGCACAACCATGAAAAAACACGGTCCTAGGTGTATTATTCAAACTAGTACTTATCGGATAAGGGCTCCAATTTGCATGCAAGTCCGTTTCCACTAGGTTGAGGTGTAAAGTATTGTCACCATCGGATATGATTTGCATGGTTGATCACGCATTATACACTGTTTTTTCCCTAGTGGTATGCACATCCGCAAAAAAACACGCCCTTAGGTATGTTATCTGACCAAGTACTTATCGGATGGGTGTGCCTCTTTGACAACATTTTAATACGACCTAAGTTGAAGTATAGGAAAAGTATTATACCCATTGGATATGCTTTGCATGGTCGATCGAGCATTAAATACCATTTTTGCCTTAGTGCCATGCACATCCGTAAAAAAACACGCTGCTAGGTGTGTTATCCGATCAAGCACTTATGCGATGGGAATGCCACTTTGCATGTAAGTCAATTCCACCTAGTTGAAGGATCGTGCCAATCGCGGATATGCTTTGCATGGTCGATCGAGCATTAAATACCATTTTTGCCTTAGTGCCATGCACATCCGTTAAAAAACACACTTCTACGTTTGTTATCTGATCAAGCACTTATGCGATGGGCGTGCCACTTTTCATGTAAGTCAATTCCACCTAGTTGAAGGTGTGTGCAAAGTATTGTGCCCATCGGATATGCTTTGCATGGTCGATCGACCATTAAATACTATTTTTGCTCTAGTTTCATGCACATCCGTAAAAAAACACGCTGATAGGTATGTTATCCAATCAAGCACTTATGGGATGGGCGTGCCACTTTGCATGTAAGTCAATTCCACCTAGTTAAAGGTATGTGCAAAGTATTGTGCCCATCGGATATGCTTTGCATGGTTGATCGAGCATTAAATACCATTTTTGCCTTAGTGCCATGCACATCCGTAAAAAAATACGCTGCTAGGTGTGTTATCTGATCAAGCACTTATGCGATGGGCGTGCCACTTTGCATGTAAGTTAATTCCACCTAGTTGAAGGTGTGTGCAAAGTATTGTGCCCATCGGATATGCTTTGCATTGTCGATCAAGCATAACACACTGTTTTTGCCTTAGTGTCATGCACAACCATATAAAAACACGGCCATAGGTGTGTGATGAGGTCTCCACTTTGCACGCAAGTCCGTTTTAACTACGTTGAGGTGCGTGCAAAGTATTGTCACCATCGGATATGATTTACATGGTCGATCACGCATTATACACCGTTTTTTCCCTAGTGGCATGCACATTCGCAAAAAAACACGCCCTTAGGTATGTTATCTGACCAAGTACTTATCAGATGGGTGTGCCTCTTTGACAACATTTTAATACAACCTAAGTTGAGGTATAGGTAAAGTATTATGCCCATCGGATATGCTTTGCATGGTCGATCGAGCATTAAATTCCATTTTTGCCTTAGTGCCAAGCACATCCGTAAAAAAACACGCTGCTAGGTGTGTTATCCGATCAAGCACTTATGCGATGGGAATGCCACTTTGCATGTAAGTCAATTCCACTTAGTTGAAGGTGTGTGCAAAGTATCGTGCCCATCGAATATGCTTTGCATGGTCGATCGAGCATTAAATTCCATTTTTGCCTTAGTGCCAGGCACATCCGGAAAAAAACACGCTGCTAGGTGTGTTATCTGATCAAGCACTTATGCGATGGGCGTGCCACTTTGCATGTAAGTCAATTCCACCTAGTTAAAGGTATGTGCAAAGTATTGTGCCCATCTGATATGCTTTGCATGGTGGATCAAGCATTAAATACCATTTTTGCCTTAGTGCCATGCACATCCGTAAAAAAACACGCTGCTAGGTGTGTTATCTGATCAAGCACTTATGCGATGGGCGTGCCACTTTGCATGTAAGTTAATTACACCTAGTTGAAGGTGTGTGCAAAGTATTGTGCCCATCGGATATGCTTTGCATTGTCGATCAAGCATAACACACTGTTTTTGCCTTAGTGTCATGCACAACCATATAAAAGCACGGCCATAGGTGTGTTATTCAAATAAATACTTATCAGATGGGGCCTCCACTTTGCACGCAAGTCCGTTTTAACTATGTTGAGGTGCGTGCAAAGTATTGTCACCATCGGATATGATTTACATGGTCGATCACGCATTATACACCGTTTTTTCCCTAGTGGTATGCACATTCGCAAAAAAACACGCCCTTAGGTATGTTATCTGACCAAGTACTTATCGGATGGGTGTGCCTCTTTGACAACATTTTAATACAGCCTAAGTTGAGGTATAGGTAAAGTATTATGCCCATCGGATATGCTTTGCATGGTCGATCGAGCATTAAATTCCATTTTTGCCTTAGTGCCATGCACATCCGTAAAAAAACACGCTGCTAGGTGTGTTATCCGATCAAGCACTTATGCGATGGGAATGCCACTTTGCATGTAAGTCAATTCCACTTAGTTGAAGGTGTGTGCAAAGTATCGTGCCCATCGGATATGATTTGCATGGTCGATCGAGCATTAAATTCCATTTTTGCCTTAGTGCCATGCACATCCGTAAAAAAACACGCTGCTAGGTGTGTTATCCGATCAACACTTATGCGATGGGAATGCCACTTTGCATGTAAGTCAATTCCACTTAGTTGAAGGTGTGTGCAAAGTATCGTGCCCATCGGATATGCTTTGCATGGTCGATCGAGCATTAAATTCAATTTTTGCCTTAGTGCCATGCACATCCGTAAAAAAACACGCTGCTAGGTGTGTTATCTGATCAAGCACTTATGCGATGGGAATGCCACTTTGCATGTAAGTCAATTCCACTTAGTTGAAGGTGTGTGCAAAGTATCGTGCCCATCGGATATGCTTTGCATGGTCGATCGAGCATTAAATTCCATTTTTGCCTTAGTGCCATGCACATCCGTAAAAAAACACGCTGCTAGGTGTGTTATCTGATCAAGCACTTATGCGATGGGCGTGCCACTTTGCATGTAAGTCAATTCCACCTAGTTAAAGGTATGTGCAAAGTATTGTGCCCATCGGATATGCTTTGCATTGTCGATCGAGCATAACACACTGTTTTTGCCTTAGTGTCATGCACAACCATATAAAAACACGGCCATAGGTGTGTTATTCAAATAAATACTTATCAGATGGGGCCTCCACTTTGCACGCAAGTCCATTTTAACTACGTTGAGGTGCGTGCAAAGTATTGTCACCATCGGATATGATTTGCATGGTCGATCACGCATTATACATCATTTTTTTCCTAATGACATGCACATTCACAAAAAAACACGCCATTAGGTGTGTTATCTGACCAAGTACTTATCGGATGGGTGTGCCTCATTGAGAAAATTTCAATACCACCTAGGTTGAGGCGTACGAAAAGTTTTGTGCCCATCGGATATCCTTTGCATGGTCTATCGAGCATTAAATTCTATTTTTACTCTAGTGTCATGCACATCCGTCAAAAAACACGTTTCTAGGTATGTTATAGGATCAAGCACTTATGGGACGGTCATGCCACTTTGCATGTAAGTTGATTCTACCTAGTTGAAGGTGTGTGCAAAGTATTGTGCCCATCGGATATGATTTGCATTGTCAATCAAGCATAAAACCCCGTTTTTATCTTAGTGTCATGCACATTCGTAAAAAAACGCAGTCCTAGATGTGTTATTCAAACTAGTACTTATCGGATGGGGGCTCTAGTTTGCACGCAAGTCCGTTTCAACTAGTTTGAGGTGTGTGCAAAGTATTGTCACCTTCGGATATGATTTGCATGGTTGATCAAGCATAACACACCATTTTTGCCTTAGTGTCATGCACAATCATATAAAAACACGGCCATAGGTGTGTTATTCAAATAAGTACTTATCAGATGGGGGCTCCACTTTGAACGCAAGTCCGTTTTAAGTACATTGAGGTGCGTGCAAAGTATTGTCACCATCGGATATGATTTGCATGGTCGATCACGCATTATACACCATTTTTTCCCTAGTGGTATGCACATCCGCAAAAAAACACGCCCTTGGGTATGTTATCTGACCAAGTACTTATCGGATGGATGTGCCTCTTTGACAACATTTTAATAACAATTAGGTTGAGGTATAGGAAAAGTATTATGCCCATCGGATATGCTTTGCATGGTCGATCGAGCATTAAATACCATTTTTGCCTTAGTGCCATGCACATCCGTAAAAAAACACGCTGCTAGGTGTGTTATCCGATCAAGCACTTATGCGATGGGAATGCCACTTTGCATGTAAGTAAATTCCACCTATTTGAAGGTGTGTGCAAAGTATCGTGCCCATCGGATATGCTTTGCATGGTCGATCGAGCATTAAATTCCATTTTTGCCTTAGTGCCATGCACATTCGTAAAAAAACACACTGCTAGGTGTGTTATCTGATCAAGCACTTATGCGATGGGCATGCCACTTTGCATGTAAGTCAATTACACCTAGTTGAAGGTGTGTGCAAAGTATCGTGCCCATCGGATATGCTTTGCATTGTCGATCAAGCATAACACACCGTTTTTGCCTTAGTGTCATGCACAACCATATAAAAACACGGCCATAGGTGTGTTATTCAAATAAATATTTATCATATGGGGGCTCCACTTTGCACGCAAGTCCGTTTTAACTACGTTGAGGTGCGTGCAAAGTATTGTCACCATCGGATATGATTTGCATGGTCGATCACGCATTATACATCATTTTTTTCCTAATGACATGCACATTCACAAAAAAACACGCCATTAGGTGTGTTATCTGACCAAGTACTTATCGGATGGGTGTGCCTCATTGAGAACATTTCAATACCACCTAGGTTGAGGCGTACGAAAAGTTTTGTGCCCATCAGATATCCTTTGCATGGTCTATCGAGCATTAAATACTATTTTTACTCTAGTGTCATGCACATCCGTCAAAAAACACGTTTCTAAGTATGTTACAGGATCAAGCACTTATGGGATGGGCATGCCACTTTGCATGTAAGTCGATTCTACCTAGTTGAAGGTGTGTGCAAAGTATTGTGCCCATCGGATATGCTTTGCATTGTCGATCAAGCATAAAACACCATTATTGCCTTAGTGTCATGCATAATCGTCAAAAAACACGATCGTAGGTGTATTTTTCAAACAAGTACTTATCGGATGGGGATGCCACTTTGCACACAAGTCAATACTGCCTAGGTTGAGGAACGTGTAAAGTCTTGTGTCCATTGGATATGCTTTGCATAGTCTGTCTCACATGATACACCATTTTGTTCCTAGTGTTATGCACAATCGTCATAAAATACATAGGAGCTGTGTTATCCGAACAAGTACTTATGAGATGGGTGCACCACTTTTTATGCAAGTCAATAAGACCTAGGTTGAGGAGTGTACAAAGTTTTGTGCCCATTGGAGAAATGTAGATGCGATAATATTAGAAAATTCTCGGTATATGTATATGTGTGTGTGTGTGTGGCAAACAATTTTGGCACAAAGTAAACACCTAGTGCACAAATTATGCACTTCATACCTTGAGTAAATAAGCTTGTTGATGAGGATAAATATACCCTTGAATAAAAGCACAGTTGTTGTATGACCACAATAGGATCGCTTTGACACCTGTGATTTTGCCCATATGTAAGTTTACAAATAGTATAAAAAATCATGTAATAATATATTAATAGTTTGCAAATGTGTATAGCAAGTGAGTAATGGGAAGTGGAAGTGGGAATGAGGAGGGAGGAGTGGAATAGGATAGGGAAGTAATAAGGGTGTATGATAATTAGTATAAAAAATAGTATAATAATATATTAATAGTTTTTAAATGGCAAGTGAGTAATGGGAAGTGGAAGTGAGAGTGGGGAGGGAAGAATGGAATGGGAGAGGGGAAGGTAATAGGGGAGTAGGCTAATAAGGGAGTGAAATGAGTGAGGAAGTTAATAGGGGATGAAAAAGAGGAGGGTGAGATGGGGAAATATGGGATTTTGGAAAATGGGACGTGGTGGAAATGTGGGATGGGAGTGGTGGCAATGGGGAGGAAGAAGAAATGGATGGATGGGAGGAGGGCTAATGGATGAGGGATGGGGGTTCAATAGGAGAGGGGGAGTAATGGGAGCCAATGGGAGAGGAGATAAATGAAAAGCCAATAGGAGAGAGGGGAGGAATGGAAAGCCAATAGGAGAGGAGGAGGAAAACCTAATTTTTCTTGTATATAGTCTTCCTTCATTCATTCTTTCTCCCCTCATTTCATTCAAGCAAGAAAGCAAGGACGATCAAGAGAGCAAGGAAGGAAGAGCAAGAAAGCAAGAAAGAGCAAACTTACAAACTGTTTCCAGGTACTTGCAAACTTTTTTTTCTAGTTTCTTTTTTAAAATTTGAAGAGAGAGAAATTAGAGAGAGAAAGGTTCAGGGGAGGGGAGGGAGGAGGAAGGGAGGGGAGGAAGAGGGTGGGACGGGAGGGAGGAGGAAGGGAGGGGAAGAAGGGGCGAAGAGGGAGGTGGGTGTGAGGGAACGGGGTGGGAGGGGAGGCTGGCGCGGCGGGTGGGAGGGAAGCGGGTGGGTGCAGAGGGGGGCTGAGAGGAGGAGGGGGGAGCAGCTGAGAGGGGGAGGGGGGGGCGCAGCTGAGAGGAGGGGGGAGCGGTTGAGAGGGGGAGGGAGGGGGGCGCGGCTAAGGGGGGAGGGGGGGGAGGGTGAAGAGGGGGGGCTGGCGGCCGCGGCCGCCAGCCAGGGAGGGTGAGGGAGCGGCTGAAGGGGGGGAGGAGGGAGGGGGGGAGGGGGGGAGGAGGGGGAGGGGGGGGGCGCGGTGAAGAGGGGGGGCTGGCGGCCACGGCCGCCAGCCCGGGAGGGTGGGGGAGCGGCTGAGGGGGGGAAGGGGGGGTGGGGGAGGGGTTGCGAAAGGGGGGGGGGCGGGTGAAGAGGGGGGGACTGGGTGAGAGGAGGGGGGGGGACTGGCGGCCGCGGCCGCCAGCCAGGGAGGGTGGGTTCCGAAAGGGGGGGGGAGAGCGAAGAGAGGGGGGCTGGGTGAGAGGAGGGGGGGGGGCTGGCGGCCGCGGCCGCCAGCCCAGGGAGAGAGGAGAGGGGGTTGCGAAGGGGTTGGGTGAGAGGAGAGGGGGGGGGGGCTGGGTGAGAGGAGGGGGGGGGGCTGGCGGCCGCGGCCGCCAGCCAGGGAGGGTGGTGAAGGGGGGATGGGTGGGTCACGAAGGGGGGGGGGGGGGAGGGTGAAGACCCCCCCTGGGTGAGAGGGGGGGAGGGGGCTGGCGGCCGCGGCCGCCAGCCAGGGAGGGTCAAGGGGGGGATGGGTGGGTTGCGAAGGGGGGGCGGGAGTGTGAGAGGGGGGGGGTGAGAGGAGGGGGGGGGGCTGGCGGCCGCGGCCGCCAGCCTAGGGAGAGAGGAAGGAGAGGGGGGGGGGGCTGGGTGAGAGGAGGGGGGGGGGCTGGCGGCCGCGGCCGCCAGCCAGGGAGCGTGAAGGGGGGGATGGGTGGGTTGGGAAGGGGGGGGGGAGGGTGAAGAGGGGGAGGGGCTGGCGGCCGCGGCCGCCAGCTAGGGAGCGTGAAGGGGGGGGATGGGTGGGTTGGGAAGGGGGGTGGGTGAGAGGAGGGGGGGGGGTTGGCGGCCGCGGCCGCCAGCCTAGGGAGAGAGGAAGGAGAAGGGGGGGGCTGGGTGAGAGGAGAGGGGGGCTGGCGGCCGCGGCCGCCAGCCTAGGGAGAGAGGAAGGAGAAGGGGGGGGGCTGGGTGAGAGGAGGGGGGGGGCTGGCGGCCGCGGCCGCCAGCCAGGGAGCGTGAAGGGGGGGGATGGGTGGGTTGGGAAGGGGGGGGGAGGGTGAAGAGGGGGAGGGGCTGGGTCAGAGGAGGGGGGGGGGCTGGCGGCCGCGGCCGCCAGCCCAGGGAGAGAAGAGAGGGGGGGGGCTGGGTGAGAGGAGGGGGGAGAGAGGAGAGGGGGGGGGGGTGGCGGCCGCGGCCGCCAGCCCAGGGAGTGAGGAGAGGGGGGGGCTGGCGGCCAGCCCCAGGGAGGGCGGAGGGGGAGCTGGGTGAGAGGAGGGGGGGGTCGCCAAGGAAGGAGGGAGGGGGGGCCAAAGGGAGAGTGGGGAAGAGGGTGAAAGGTTGGGGGGGTCGCCAAGGGGGGTGGGGAAAAGGGAGGAAGGTTAAAAGGGGGTAGGGGGAAAAAGCGGTAGGGGAGGAAGAGGTTAGGCGACGGGAGAGGGGAAGGGTAGCAAGAGGGGAGGGGGATTTTGGGGAAGGAGGGAGAGCGGAGGGAAGGAAGGAGTTTTGGCAGCGGAGGGAGGGGAGGGGAGGGAAGGAGGTTGGAGGAGAGGATTGGGTCGAGGGATGGATGGAGGGAAGGAGAGGAGAGAGAGGAGAGAGAGAGAAGGAGAGAGAGAGATGGGAGAGGAGGATTTGACTTACTATCACGAGCAAGAACGAAAAATAAGATTTGACTTACGAGAAGAATGAAAAGGACTTACGAGAATGAAAAGGACTTACATGAAAAGGACTTACGAGAATGAAAAGGACTTACAAGAATCGAGAAGAATGTTGAAGAAAGTATCAAGAAGAATATTGAACATAAATTTGAATTCAAAAGGAACGTATAAGAAGAAAGTATAAGAAGAATGTTGAACACAAATTTGAATTCAAATTTATAATGAATTCAAATTTCCCTCTCTTTTTTGAAAATTCAAATTTATGTGTAGGAGTGGACTAGTTTTAACTCTCTCCTCGTTTCATTGAAGCAACCAAGAGCGGAAGAGAAAGGATAAGCCGAGCCTTACTTTTTTCACTTTTTCCAGGTACTTGCATTCTTTTTTATTCATCTTGTAATTCTATTTCTTTACTTACAATTCTTTTCAATTAGTTTCTTGTTAAGGTTTTTGAGTTCTATTTCTTAAAATTCGTATTGTAATTCTTTTTCTTTACTTATAATTCTTTTTCAATTAGTTTATTCTTAAAGTTTTTGAGGAGGGTGGTCTTTTAGAAGGCATTACAATTCTTTTTAAATTAGTTTCTTATTTGAGTTTTTGAGTTCTATTTTAATTAGTTTTTTATTTATATTCGAGTTTGTAAATTTGAGAAATGGGAGAATAGGGAGGGAGGGAAAGAGAGAAATTAAGAGAGAGAAGAGGGGCTCCTTAAGAGAGGGAGAGAGAGAGAGAGAGATTCACACAGAGAAGAGGGGCTCCTTAAATGAGAGAGAAGAGTAGGGAGGGAAAGAAAGAGAGAGGAGAGAGGCGGAGAGAGATTAAGAGAGAGAAGAGTAGGGAGGGAAAGAAAGAGAGAGGAGAGAGGCGGAGAGAGATTAAGAGAGAGAAGCTGGTAAAGAGAGAGGAGAGAGGGGGAGAGAGATTAAGAGAGAGAAGCGGGTCTCTTGGGGGCCGTGGCTACTTGAGGGAGGGAGAGAGTAGGGAGAGAGAGGGAGAGAGAAAGAGAGAGAGGGAGAGAGAGAAAGAGAGAGAGGGAGAGAGAGAGAAAGTTTATGGGAATGAAACGTGGTGAGAGGAGAGAGGAAAAGAGAGAGAGAGAGAGAAGAGAAGAGGGAGACTTAGGGAGAGAGAGGGAGAGAGAGAGAGAGAGAGAGAGAGAGAGGGAGAGAGAGAGAGAGAGGAATGAAACTTCTGTGCTAGAGGGAGAGAGAGGGAGAGAGAGAATAAGTGGGATGAGGATAGAGAGAAAAATACTTAAGAGTTGTCAAAGAGAGAGAGAGAGAGATTAAGAGAGAGAATGAGGTGTCTTGACTATGACTACAAGGAGATTTAGGAGGAGAGAGAGGGAGAGAGAGAAAGTAAAGAGAGTTTTATATATTTACATCTTTTATATTATATTTTTAAATGAGAGAGAAGAGTAGGGAGAGAAAGAAAGAGAGAGGAGAGAGAGGGAGAGAGATTAAGAGAGAGAAGCCGGTCTCTTGGGGACCTTGGCTTCTCTTGGGGACCGTGGCTCCTTGAGGGAGGGAGAGAGTAGGGAGAGAGAGGGAGAGAGAGAGAGAAAGAGAGAGAGGGAGAGAGAAAGAGAGAGAGGGAGAGAGAGGGAGAAAGAGAGAGGAATGAAAAATACTTAAGAGTTATAGAGAGAGAGAGAGATTAAGAGAGAGAATGAGGTGTCTTGACTATGGCTGCAAAGAGATTTAGGAGTAGAGAGAGAGAGAGAGAGAGAGAGAGAGAGAGAAAGTAAAGAGAGTTTTATATATTTACATACTTTATATTATACTTTTAAAAAATTATAAAAGAGTGAATTTATGGTTTGTTTTGAAGGTGAGATAATGTTTTTATATATATTCATCTTTTAAATTGAAAAATGTTAACTTTTCTTTAGATACTTGTTCTTTATTTATATCACATGCAGGTTTAGCCTCTACATCACAACCCCTTCTTTTGCATATTTAAGCCTCTTAAACCCCAGCACATTAAAATGAACACAGAAAAAGAAATTATTTATTGCTTTTCTTCGCTTCGACGGTTGGTTTAGCATAGTTTAGCATAGATTAGATTGCCTTAGAGGAGAGACAATTCTCCAAGTTGCCAATCGAAGCCATGCTCAAATTTTTCTAACTAGTTCCTATTCGTTGTCAGTCCCTTCGCTCACATGCGGTTTAACACTCATAACATGCTATTAAATAAGACCTTTTACCATTTACCAAGAAGTTTATCAGTGGGCAGATTGCATGAGCAGATATCAGTGGACAGATTGCATGAGCAGATATCAGTGGACAGATTACATGTCATGGGACATATTGGAGCTTGATGATTATTGGTTATTTTTATTGCATTTGTATAAATATTTAAGCTCATTTATTGTCATAAAAATCCTTGTAAAGCCTTTTATGCTATTTTTTACATTTATTGTCATATGAAGCGCCTTGTAATAAACCCGACCATCCCGACCATTCACTAATTAACGAGTATCAGTGGGATGCATAAGTGGATATCATGTGGGCTGCATAAGTGGATATCAGTGGAACAGTTTTTAGTGGATAGATTGCAACAGTTGGGTATCAGTGCTCAGATATCAATGGATGGACAGATTACATGAATCTTCACGAAGATTGAAGCTTTATCACTAGACGACATTTTATATTACTTGTAAAGCTTTATTGGCTAATTCTTTTACATTTGTACAAATATTTAAGCCTTGTAAAGCCTTTTAGGCTATTTCCCACATTTATTGCCATATGAAGCCTTGTAAAGCCTTTTGGGCTATTTTCCACATTTATTGTATCAAGGGTTGTATATTGTACTTTACTTGTATGTATCTAAATTCTTCATTATCTTTTCTTGTAGGATTATGGAGCAATCAGCTAATGTGATGGCTATGCTAGATGACTCTGAGATCAGAGAATGGGTTTCTGATGTCACTTTGAATTTCAAAGGAAAGGAATATAGCCCCAATGGCTTTGGTAGGTGGACTCGATATCACATGGGTAGAAGAGCCTGGTTTCTTCATCAAAAGGAAAAGAGACTCTTTCTACTTATGTCAAAAAGGGAGTTCAATGGTGTTGAAGATCCATGGGATGCTACTTTCTTCAAAAAAGATATGACTTCAAGCCTTGTAGTAGGCATAATAATTCAGCGAAAAGACACCTTTGTGGATATTTTAACAAAGAGTTCAGATCCTGAAGTTGGTGGTATGCATTTTATTGTGTCAAGGAGAGACGCAAAGACCTTTGTGATGCCTCCTCCTCAACCATCAAAGTTTCCAGAGTTGCAAAGGGCATTGGAGACTCTTTCATATACTTGGGAGCAATTTCCTAGTGTGGTGGCAAAAAGGATGCATTCAAAGATAATGCTTGAATACTTTCAGGATGCAGAATATGCTCTCCATATGCAAGAATCATCACATGAAGGAGATCAAAAAGCTCAGACTTCAATGCAAGGACAAGAAGAACAGACACACTGTCACAAACCTGTAGAACATGAGCACAAACTTGTAGAGCCAGAAATGGTGAATGTAACTAAGGATGATGAAAAACAAGCCTTGAGTGCATGGGAATTAGCAAAAATTGAAGAAGATCAAGGTCGATCCACTGTAGTTATGCTAGAAGCTCTTGCTAGCAAACCACGACGTGAAATGCAAAAGGCTAGTACTGCAAGAGCCACAGTTCCAAGCAGTAAGAAAAGACATCGTCCCACTGTAGAGAAAGATAATGTGGATGAAAAACGGTCAAAAAAAGAGAAAGATGAAGAAGACTCAGAATCCGAGGCTGAAGATGATCAAGATGAACTCACATCAATTAAAAATCTTAATCTGCGTCTTAATGAAGCAGTTACAGATGATGATGTGGGATATATCTGGGGTCAAAGGACGTGGTTTGTGAATGCCAAAGATGTGGAAGCTGCAGCTCTGTTTACTAATAGCCGAAGCCTTGATATATCCTATGCAATGCAAATATACGAGGCTTTGAGAGATGGTAAGAAACCTGTGGCAAGTAATGTGGTCTTGCGCCCAATAATGTTTTGTCCAACCAAAAAGAGTTTTCTGGATCAAATAACATTTACAGGGCCTACACATTTTGAGGAGATCTTCAGTCAATTCTTTAAAAACACTCTAAAAAATATTCCACATGAACAAGGCGAAGAGGCACAAGGAGAGAATATGCTAAAGGAAGTCAAGAAGGAATTTCTCCTTCATTGCAGATTCCAGCCCATTGATGGTCAACATTGGGCTTATGCTTGTAATCAGATCGCAAGGGAAGCAAAGGAGGGCAAAAGACTCACTCCAGAACAATTTGTAAAGATAAGCTCATTCCATTATTATCCTGCAACGATCTGTATATTCAAGCATGAGATTAAGTATTTGATTGAGTCCGAAAGACTTAATCATTATGTCCATGGAAAGCGTAAGATATCCTCAACATCAGAGGTCTTACAGAAGGCAAGGGTGATATGGACAACATTTGGTTCCCCAAATCCTGATTTGAAGCGAAAGGTCACAAAAGCAGACGCCGACACACTCACAAACTTTTATACTTCTTTGAGTGCAGTTGTGCCTAGGGGAACCCAAGAGCGGGAAGAAAGTATGACAAGCCTCAAGGTGGTGAGGGACAGATATGCCGACTATACTTCTATCATCTTTCGTCCTGTTGAAGTGTTCAATGAGATGCTTGAAACGTGCATTGCTTGTGAGCGTGGACAGCTGACCTATGAAGCTCCTTTGTTTATCTCCGGCAAGTCAAAGGTAATGGATAAGAAGGAGTTGACGGCAAGGATGTGGAGGCCTGTAAAGTACTTACCTGATAAGTATGCATCCATGGCAGCACAAAGAATTTTAAAGAAAGAATGGTTTTTTGGAAAAAAAGACAAAGACCACTGCATGGAAGAATGCATCAATGTACAGGTGAGGCGTGATGCAGTGCATAGTGCCATCAAGTATTTGCTGTCAGAGAAACAAATTCCACTTACTCATTGCAACATTGACTATAATGTGGTGAAGCATATAGCTTCTTTGTCAACACCCAAGGTAAAGCTATGGGCCAACAGGTGGATTAAAAAGGATGAAGATGGGTCGGAAATAGTAACCTCTTATATGAGAAAAGAGATCCCACAACAGGTGGTTGCATATGTGGAAAGATTAATCAGCGAGATAAGAATGCCAACAGATATGCACCAAAGCTTTCAATTCAATGTAGAGGTTACGGCAGAGTCTGGAAAGCTTGTCAACTTCAGGGGAGTCTCAGAAGATGACTTCTTTAAGAATGAGTCAGCATGGGATAAGCCACAACTATTCTTTATCAATGAAGTTTCTAGCGATGATATCCATAACTTCATTGATAGAATAGTATATACCACCATTAGCAAAGTGGCGATTTGTAACATTGTCATACTTGTTGATAAAAAAGACAAAGAAGCCATGCAGGTTACTCTAGAGCGAGCATATTCATCAGATTTGAAGATCTATAGTGGTGTTTATGCAGCAAAGAGAGGCAAGAGAGAATGTGGCATAGCGATTCAAACTCTTGAATCATTCTTTCTATGTATGCGGAGTCCCAATCCTGATCACTCTTTACAAAAGAACATAAGAGGGAATTCAAATAATTTGAGATTGATGCTAGAAGAGCAAGATATACCCAGGTCCATACATTATCAAAAAAACAACTACGGAAGTCCTGCAAAAAGTGGGAGTCTCTTGCTTACCATGATGGAGAATTTGCTGCCGGCAGGTTGGGAGGTCACCTTGTGCAGGATGGGATATTTATTTGAGGATCTCCTAAGAAAAGGCAACTCCACCAATATTATTGAAAATAAGCATTTCATGGCCTATTTCCAGCTTCAAGCAGATCTAACCACAGGCTATGAAAAAGAGATAGACCACAAGGACACCGATGACATGGATGATTACCTTGAAGATCATAATGTCCTAGTTGTTAATGATGAAAAGATGGACTTACATGACCCATTCACAGAGAGGTTGGTGGATGAAGACAAATATGATGATGCCCTCTTTGATAATTATGGCTCGCAGGGTTATGAAAAAAGGCCACTACGACAATACTTAGCGGTATGAACTCTCTATTTCTCAACTAAATACAATTTTTTAAATAAGATTTAAATTTAAAGATAATGACTCTAATCTCTCATATTTATTTACAGGCAATAGAGGGAGAAGAAATGGATGAAGTCAATACGGAGGCACTCCCTTCCACTTCAACAATGCAACCACCTCTAAATTTGATTGAAAAATCAAATTTAGCTGCATTAGATAAAATGGAGAGCTCATTTCAAGTTAAGATCGTTTTGAAACGAGAACCTCAGTATTTAAGCTTTGGTAGAGAGGAGGTTTCAATCCTCTCCAATCCTTTAAAAGAGGTTAATGACAATGTTATCTTGGCCATTCTCAGGTAATGTTTATTTATTTATTGCTACTTCAATAAGCTAACATTTGTTTATTTATTCACAGTTCAGTTATATATCAGTTTCCTAGTGCAGAATGCAAATCAATTCTATGAGCTAATGTTTGTTTATTTCTTGGTGCAGTGTAGTTATTTCTCAACTTCCTAGTACAGTGCAGCATCGTGTCTACATGCTCGATGCTCTCCTTTCTTCTATTCTTAGCTCTCCTCAAAAGACTATAGAAGATGTCTGTACCTGGTTAAGCCCTTTGAATTTAGATGGGGTGCGAGTCATCTTAATGCCTTATCATGAGGCGTAAGTATCAACTCTAACCTTATTTTTACTATTTCTTTGGCAAGTTTGTGTAAAACAATAATCATTTTTATTCTGGTCGTGTAGCTCACATTGGAGTCTGATCTTCTGGGACCTTGAACTCAACCATTTATGGTTTGTGAATTCAATAGAAGGCTATCATGCCAACTCCCCAAGGTAATTATTCTCTTAATATTTTTGATACTTTCTTATTTTGTATCTTATGATCATGACATATTAATATATTTCATATGTCATGCTGGACAGTGCTGCATATCGGCTAGTATCTGCTGTCAGAACAACCACGGAGCAACAAGATCAAGTAGAATTCAAAAGACGTCTGCCAGTGGAGCAAAAAGATGGACACAGTTGTGGGTGGAGAGTCGCCTACAACTGCATGTTGTTTCTTAGAGAGATTTTTGATCTGGAGTTACCAGTCAAAATGGAATCATATACAGAAGCTGATCTGCTAGCATTTCGGGCTGAGAGTATTCAGCATCTAATTACTACCATTGGGAAACAACATGAAAATATGACTACATTGCAGCATGTATAAAACCTTATCTTTATACTTGTATACTTGTTCCAGCCTTTAATTGGGATGTATAAATCTCATAACTTTTTTATATTTTCCTCCAAAAGGAGAAGAGAATGAGTTTAATGAAAGCATACTATCTTTATACTTTTATAATTATTTAAACCATTAATTTTATTTGGGATGTATAAATCTCATAACTTGTCTAATGAAAGCATGCTATCTTTATACTTCTATGATTATTTAAACCATTATTTTTATTTGGGATGTGTAAATCTCATAACTTTTTAAATTTTTCATCCAAGAGAAGGAGAGACTCACTCTAATGAAAGCGTGTATGAAACCTTTTTAAATTTTTGCTCCAAGCAGAGGAGAGACTTACACTAATGAAAGCATATATGAAACCTTATCTGCTTGTTTAAGCCTTTATTTGGGATGTGTACATCGCATAACTTTTTTATATTTTTATGGCAGAAGGAGGATGTGGAGGACATAGCAAGTGAAGAAGAATACGATGTAGACTACTCCCTCAATAAGATGCGTCATAAAAATATGAATCTATTGGAGCAGATTGGAAGTTCATTCACTGCTATGTTGTTAATTCGACAACAACCTCATTTTTTTGAATTTGGTGAAGAAGAGATTTCAATCCTCTTGAATCCTAAGAATGAGGTTAATGTCAAAGTCATTACAACCATCCTCAGGTTTGATGCAGCCTTTTCCTTGGCTTTATACTTTGCTTATTTTGATTAAACCCAAGAAGCTAATACTTTTTTTTTAAATATAGCAATGTTATAGCAAATTTTCCACAAAATATACAAAGCGTTTCATATATGCTCGATCCTCGTATTTCGGAAGTGCTTATCAACAAAGAAGAAACCATAGAGAATGTTTGCAAGTGGTTGAAGCACATTCCTATGAATGACGCACGAGTTATTTTTACAGCATATTATGAGAAGTAAGCATCAAACCCTACTTGTTTTTCCTATTAAATTTGCTAGAATTGTCTCAAACACAGTAATTATTCTTTATTGATAATGCAGCTCACATTGGAGTCTGGTAGTCGTGGACATCCTTGCGAAGAAGTGCTTCTTTGCAAACTCAATGACATCCGTCCATGGCAATGTGTTAGAGTAAGTATAGACTACACTTGTTGTCACTTCTTGACATGTAGATTGATATGCAATGCACATATTCACTGTTGTTATATGTTTTGATATGCAGATCAGCTCGAAAATTAGTAGATGCTATCGACATAGTAATGCGGCAATGTGACTTGGCACAACAAATAGAGTATATAACATGTCAGGTATCACATCAAGATAATAGCCACATCTATAATTGTGGATGGAGGGTGGGCTACAATTGCTTTTTGGTACTTGGTCAAATTTTTGAGATGCAAAATGACACCACACTATCAACATATACGGATTTGCATCTCTATGCATTTATAACATGTACCATTCGAGCAATCATTGATTGCGAAATGAATGCCATCAAAGAGTCAAAGAGGATAGATGACCTCAACTCTACAAACATGGCCTCATTAAAAGAATTGGGAAGCTCTTTTAATGTTAGGGTTATGATTCAACATAGACCTCAGTATCTTGAATTTGGGGGAGAAGAGATTTCAATTCTCTCTAGAGCTTCAAATGAGGTCAATAACAACGTTATGATGGCCATTCTCAGGTTTGATACAAACTTTTTCTCTACTTGATAATTCAATATTTTGATTTAATCTAATAAGCTAATAAGCTAATATTCATTTATTTTGATTAAATCTAATAAGCTAATATTCATTTATTTGTTGGTGCAATATAGTTATCTCACGATTTGGTAGAGTCGTACAAAATCGTGCGTATATGTTGGATTCCCTCCTTTCTCCTATACTTAGCGATAGCAGAAAGACAATAGCCGATGTTTGTAAATTATTACAGCCTTTACATTTACATGGCGTGCGAGTCCTATTTATGGCATATCATGAGATGTAAGTATCATGGCAACCTTTATTTTCATCTTGTACTGGCAACATTGTGTTAAATAATAATGGTTCTTAATTATTCGTGTAGGGAACATTGGAGTCTGGTGGTTTGGAACCTTGAAGACAACTATTGTTGGTTTGTTAACTCCATTGCAGGCTTTCATGGCTCAGTGCAAACGTAAGTATTCTATTAATCTGTTGTTACTTCTATATTATGTACCTTATGTGATAGATACACTAAGTTTTTTTAATATGTCACGATGAGCAGGTCGATTGAGAAGTTGGTATCTGCTATCAGAGAAACAGGACAGTACAAAGACTCGGTAGACTTCCAAAAGCGTTTAGTAGTAGAGCAGGAAGATGGGCATAGTTGTGGGTGGAGAGTTGCCTACAACTGCATGTTGATTTTCAAAGAAATTTTCTCACTTATGCCACAGATCTCATCGGAAGACTCTTTGGAGCTCAAATATTCAGAGGAGGATATACAATTGTTTAGGGCTGAAATCATTCGAGACCTAATTGCTGCCATTAGAATACAACGTGCAACTGAAGCAATACCAGAGCTTCCCTTTAAGGAAGAGGAGACTGAGTCTACTATGAAAGCACTGCATACTACAGAAGAAGTAGAGACCCAATGTACACCTACAGCACCACAGCCTCCACTGGAAGCATCAGAAGAGTTGCCACCACCTCCGCTTGCATTTAAGGAAGAGGATACTGAGTCTACTCCGAAAGCACTACATACTACAAAAGAAGTAGAGACCGAGTGTACATCTACAGTACCACAGCCTCCATTGGAAGCATCCGAAGAGTTGCCAGAGTCTCCACTAGAAGCATCACAAGAGTTGTGATGCATGTATGATGTTGTGTTTGTAGTTTTTGTTGATTATACACCAATTTGTGACTTATTACTTAAGTGGCATAATCATGATATTTATATAATTTCTTTATGCACACAATTTTATGATATGAATGTGTGATGATGTGATTATTTGGAAATAAATCCTTGTGTGATGGGAATTCTGATATGAATATTTGATGATGTAATATTTGTAATATATTTATTTCATGCACACAATTTTATGATATGAATGTGTGATGATGTGATTATTTGAAAATAAATCCTTGTGTGATGAGAATTTTGATATGAATATGTGATGATGTAATATTTGTAATATATTTCTTCATGCACACAATTTTATGATATGAATGTGTGATGATGTGATTATTTGGAAATAAATCCTTGTGTAATGAGAATTTTATTCAGTTGGACAGTCTCCACTCACTTAAAGTAGAGCATTCGCAATGCTTCTCTCACTTTATTCCAACCCTTATCCTTATCATCTCCACTCACTTAAAGTAGAGCATTCAATCTCCACTCGCTTTATTCCAACCCTTATCATAGTGAACACATCGTGCCACTCACTTTATTCCAACCCTTATCCTTATCGTAGTGAACCTCGGGGGGGTCACTCATCATATGTAACCCTATCACGTGAGTTCAACAGAAGGATATTTTTTATTCCTAAAATTTACAGAAATAAATATACATAAGGGACTATTTAAAATAGTTTTGGAAAAAATTTACAGATTTGTATAGAAAAGGGGTACATTTTATTAATGAAAAAATTTACAGATAAGGGATTTTAAATATAGGCCTTGAACGCACGTGATATAGAGGGTTTATACATAGTGACCCCCCCGAGTAGTGAACACATCGTGCCTTAGTGCACTTGTATTCTTCCATCCTAGTCTTTCCACAAACACTCTCTTATTTCTTACATCCTAGTCCTTCTGAGTAACTTGTATTCTTCTATCCTAGTCCTTCCGCAAACACTCTCAGAGTCTTCTTTCATCCATCCTGATAACCAAGTATCCTTCTGAGTAACTTGTATTCTTCTATCCTAGTCCTTCCGCAAACACTCTCAGAGTCTTCTTTCATCCATCTTGATAACCAAGTATTCTTCTATCCTAGTTCTTCCACAAACACTCTCTTCTTTCATCCATCCTAGTGCTTCTCATTAACTTGTATTCTTCTTGTATTCTTCTATCCTAGTCCTTCCGCAAACACTCTCAGAGTCTTCTTTCATCCATCCTGATAACCAAGTATTCTTCTATCCTAGTTCTTTTGCAGACACTCTCTTCTTTCTTGCATCCTAGTGCTTCTCATTAACTTGTATTCTTCTATCCTAGTCCTTCCGCAAACACTCTCAGAGTCTTCTTTCATCCATCTTGATAACCAAGTAATCTTTTATCCTAGTTCTTCCTCCGCAGACACTCTCTTCTTTCTTGCATCGTAGTCCATCTCCCTTTCTTTATCATCTCCCCACCCATGGATGTCCTTGGCATTGTCGAAGACGTGGAGTTCGGAATTAACAATCTCAAAGAATGGATTGCTGACCAAGGAGCACAGAGAGAGGCCAGAATTCGACAAGGTTCTCCTTTGACACACATGGAGAGAGAGGAATTTGCTGCACAAAGGCACGCAGAGAGGGAGGAGACTCTCAAGATAGCAGACAGTGAAAGACTTCTAAGACGTATGATAAAAGCACGACAAGATCTATTAGATTTCTTAAGTAACCTGCGTTATCGTAGCTCTTGTCTGAGAGAACAATAAGAGCCTCTTAGAGAAATTATAAAGAAACAATTTGTGATTGCTTAAACTTCTTCTTCGCATGTAATTATGTTGAGGATACAGCTGTGGAGGCAGTGAAGGATTGGGTTGTTGAGAAGATAAGAGAGACCAATGATGAGATCTTCTAGACTTAGATAAGAGAGACTGTATTAAGGTGTTTTTTGACACCATATGGCTTTGTATTAAGGTGTTTTTTTGACACCATATGGCCTTGTATTAAGGTGTTTTTTGACACCATATGGCTTTGAGTAATATGATCTACTTCTTGTACAAATGTGATGTTAAGATGATGTTAAGAGAGACTGTATTAAGGTGTTTTTTTGCACCATATGGCTTTGAGTAATATGATCTACTTCTTTACAAATGTGATGTGCTCTTTTTGAAATGTACTCTAGTTTTCATAACATGTCACGCCATTTTTTCTAATTTGATTTTTTAAAATCTTACTTTTTTGTCTCTTTTAACAATGTGATGTACTCTATTTTTAACATCTCACGTCATTTTTTCTAATTTGATTTTTTTAAATCTTCCTTTTTGACTCAATGTTTTGTTTTATAAGAGCCTCTTTTTTTGAAATGTTTTATCCAGAATTATCTCACAAAATGAATTTGGACAGTGCAAGAGTCCAAAATTAATGAAATAGGTGTTACGGGATCATAACTCAAACATATGAACACCCATAGGTATCTCAATCAACCTTAACTTACAAACCCTTACCCTGTTTACAGTCACATCCCATTCTCCATACTTTGAAATATGATTGAGTGTAATCCTGCGTGCATGATACATGTTTCCTCGACATCAATCACACAAAAATATGATTTTTTGCTCCGACCACATTTCGCGATGGTTGATACGGAGGATTTCATCCTCACTGGAGCTACTTGTTGAAGATGAAGACCTCCTACAAACAAACAACCCACCAAATTTGCTTTCTTCAAATGTTTAATTTAAACTCTGTGGCACGTCTAAAGGTGCATCTAAAACCACGTCTAAGATCGCGTCTAAAGGCACGTCTAAAGGCGCATCTACTCTGTGTATTTAGACGGTGTATTTAGACACGGCTAACGACATGCTATTAGACGCGATTATAGACGCAGCTTTTAAACCTGCTTTTAGCGCGCTCGCTTTGATTTTCTTATCAGATGGGTGTTTGCAATGAGGCACACCCATCCGATAAGTACTTGGTCAAATAACACACCTAATGGCGTGTTTTTTTGCGGATGTGCATATCATTAGGGAAGAAATGGTGTATAATGCATGATCGACCATGCAAATCATATCCGATGGTGACAATACTTTGCACGCACCTCAACATAGTTAGAACGGACTTGCGTGCAAAGTGGAGCCCCCATCTGATAAGTACTTATTTGAATAACACACCTATGGCCGTGTTTTTATATGGTTGTGCATAACAATAAGGCAAAAACGCTGTGTTATGCTTGATCGACAATGCAAAGCATATCCGATGGGCACAATACTTTGCACACACCTTCAACCAGGTGGAATTGACTTACATGCAAAGTGGCACGCCCATCGCATAAGTGCTTGATCGGATAACACACCTAGCAGCGTGTTTTTTTACGGATGTGCATGGCACTAAGGCAAAAATGGTATTTAATGCTCGATCAACCATGCAAAGCATATCCGATGGGCACGATACTTTGCACACACCTTCAAATAGGTGGAATAGACTTACATGCAAAGTGGCACGCCCATCCGATAAGTGCTTGATCGGATAACATACCTAGCAGCGTGTTTTTTGACGGATGTGCATGACACTAGAGCAAAAATAGTATTTAACGCTCGATTGACCATACAAAGGATATCCGATGGGCACAAAACTTTTTGTACATCTCAACCTAGGTGGTATTGAAATGTTCTCAATGAAAGGATATCCGTAACGGTCCCTCCTAAAGATCCCACCTCATATTGTCGACGCTTCGCCTCCTCACGGCGAGCATAGGGCAACATATGTGGATGTGGCACTGCATCCTGTATCAAATTAAAACACGATCATAACTCAAACATATGAACACCCATAGGTATCTCAATCAACCTTAACTTACAAACCCTTACCCTGTTTACGGTCACATCCCATTCTCCATACTTTGAGATATGATTGAGTGTAATCATGCGTGCACGATACATGTTTCCTCGACATCGATCACA
This sequence comes from Dipteris shenzhenensis, assembly GCF_047967505.1. Lineage (NCBI taxonomy): Eukaryota > Viridiplantae > Streptophyta > Polypodiopsida > Gleicheniales > Dipteridaceae > Dipteris > Dipteris shenzhenensis. The sequence goes on along the minus strand of NC_141610.1, from coordinate 4,611,488 downwards.
CAAACATTTGATTTTTTGCTCCAACCACATTTTGCGATGGTGGATACGGAGGGATTCATTCTCACTGGAGCTACTTGTTGAAGATGAAGACATCCTACAAACAAACAACCCACCAAATTTGCTTTCTTCAAATGTTTAATTTAAACTCTGTGGCGCGTCTAAAAGCGCGTCTACAGTCGCGTCTAAAGGCGTGTCTAAAGGCGCATCTACTCTGTGTATTTAGACGTGCCTATAGACGCGCCATTAGACACGATTATAGACGCGGCTTTTAAACTTGCTTTTAGCGCGCTCGCTTTGCTTTTCTTCACATTACTTATACTTCGCGCGGCTTGCTTCCTTCCTTATTAGCAGATTCACAGTTTTGACGCTTAAGAGGAAGACTCCCATACTTACTTCCAAGCTTACACTTAAGAGGAAAGCACCCACACTTACTTCTAAGCTTAAAGGAGAGGAGGACAAACAAGGAGGAGAAGCAACTTTGAAAAAGAAGAAGAACCTTCCATACCTCTATCCAAGTAAGTCCTTTTGCAGTTGATCTTGTTTGGAAGTTTGCTCTCTTTAGATTTGTACTTTCTCATATCCAAGAAGCGCATGATCTAGGTATCAGTGTCACGTTTGTGTGTCGGGTGCAATGTCCTTTTCTACTTTTTAGAAATCCCGTCTGTCGGAGCGCGTCCATAGGCGCGTCTCAGAGCGCGTCTACAAGTGCGTCTAAATGCACGTCTAGCCTATTTGCAGACACAGACAGACGCGTCCATAGACGCTCTGTTAGACGCTCTGTTAGATGCTCTGTTAGATGCTCTGTTAGACACGTCTATAGATGCGCTAATCAGATGCGTCTATAGACGCGCTCCGACAGTAAGCCTCTCTTCCCTTTCCCTTTCTTCTCAGCTCATCAGTAATAGAACTTTTTTCTTTTTTCCAGTTCAACATGTGGCCAGGAAGCGCTTCCAGCTCACCTGATCCCGGAGAATCTATTTGGAAGGACTTATATAACCTTTTAGGGCACCCTCCTAGTCCTGCAAAGTTATACGGGTATATGACGGGTACTCTAAACACTCCCTAGGAGTCTCGGTACTACAGACTCCGAACCACCCCACACCGCCTGAGATCACCCCAACGGAGTCAGCACAGCCGTCTTATGCCCCTTCTTATGCCCCTTCCCCCATACTGTCTTATGCCCCTTCCCCCATGCCGTCTTATGTCCCTTCTGCCATCCCGTCTTATGCCCCTTCCCCCATGCCGTTAGGAGGTCCTTCTGTCTCGCAGAGCCGTCGACGTACTCCTATGCCGTCGAGACTTGGTTCTCCAGCTACGAGTGTTCAGCGTAGTCTTGTGTAGTCTCCAGCTACGAGTGGCCAGCGTACGAGCTCGAAACGACACGGTAGCAGGCGTAGTAGCAGGGAGAGCAGTGGCGGATGCATGGCACAGTGCTTTGGGAGGGGTGGCGGTGGGGACGGTGATAATTCAAATGATTTAGACGTGCCTTCGAGTGATGGTACGATTTATTATGACATCACTCAGACAGGAGGCATCTTGATGGATGTGCAGGGAAAGGACATCATGGCCTTCATGCGCTCTATAATTGCTAACAATTACAAAGATTGCTTTATCCACTACAAAGACCAGCCAAAGAGGTTGGCTGATGAGACCCTTGCTGCTGTTCGCTCTAGGTATCCTAACCCCCCCAATCGCCAGTTCACAGATAAATGGGCCAAGTCAAAGATTGTTACGATACTTGGCAATAAAAGATCTTCGCTTAAGAGGCAGGCACTAGCGGAGCTTGCCAGGCTTGAGGGAGGTCAACCACCCAGGGGCCCGCCCCACACCACTCACAACCGTGAGTGGAAGAAAGCAATGAAGTTAGCATGGGAGGACCCCAATCTGCAGCACGTGGAGGCACGGAGGATCGAGATGGAGGAATATGGAAGCACGCATTTTGGAGCAGGGGGTGTTGAATCATGGGAGGCCCAATTTGTAAGTATCGATCTCAAATTATATTGCTTATGTAGTTTATTAGGAGGTTGTTTCTTTGTACTAATACCTCCGCAAAGTGTGTCGTCATGCAGCTTGAGGTCGTGGGCAGATACCCTACTCCTGTGGAGACAGCCTACCACCACCATCATCACAGAGGAGATACATGGAGGCACTTCTATGATGACGGGTTGATTACTGAGGAGCAGTATACCCGGTCTACTGGAGCGGCCCCCGAGGTATTTGAAAGTAATTAAATAATGCCAAAATTATAAGTAAATATTTGATTTTTCATACATTGATATATGTTGTCCCTTGTTTACAAGCTCGTGCACAAGATGATGAGGAAGACGAGGAAGGAGGCACAGAAGGGAGCGTGGAAGGGAGCGAGGACCTGGAGAACATAGATTAGTCGTAGAAGTAGTGCTAGCTACCTTTTTTTGTACTTAAAGCCACTGGCTTGGCTTCATGCCTCTTGTATATACACTCCTCTTATTTTTTGTACTTGAAGTCACATGACGTGGCTTAGCTTCCTTATTTTTTGTACTTGAAGCCACATGACGTGGTTTAGCTTCGTGCTATATGTATATACAAGCACTTTTTGAGCTCATCAGTGTGGCTAGGAATAGATTTTTTTTCTTTTTTCCAGTTCAACATGTGGCCAGGAATAGATTTTTTTCTTCTCAGCTCATCAGTAATAGATTTTTTTTCTTTTTTCCAGTTCAACATGTGGCCAGGAAGCGCTTCTAGCTCACCTGATCCCCGGAATTCTATTTGGAAGGACTTATATAACCTTTTAGAGCACCCTCCTAGTACTGTAGAGTTATACGGGTACTCTAAACACTCCCTAGGAGTCGGCACTACAGACTCCAAACCACCCCACACCGCCTGAGATCACCCCAGCAGAGTCAACACAGCCGTCTTATGCCCCTTCTTATGCCCCTTCCCCCATACTGTCTTATGCCCCTTCCCCCATGCCGTCTTATGTCCCTTCTGCCATCCCGTCTTATGCCCCTTCCCCCATGCCGTTAGGAGGTCCTTCTGTCTCGCAGAGCCATCGATGTACTCCTATGCCGTCGAGACTTTGTTCTCCAGCTACGAGTGGTCAGCGTAGTCTCGTGCAATCTCTAGCTACGAGTGGCCAACGTACGAGCTCGACATGACACGGTAGCAGGCGTAGTAGCAGGGAGAGTGGTGGGGGATGCATGGCACAGTTTTTTGGGAGGGGTGGCGGTGGGGACGGTGATGATTCAGATGATTTAGACGTGCCTTCGGGTGATGGTACGATTTATTATGACATCACTCAGACAGGAGGCATCTTGATGGATGCGTAGGGGAAGGACATCATGGCCTTCATGCACTCTATAATTGCTAACAATTACAGAGATTGCTTTATCCACTACAAAGACCAGCCAAAGAGGTTGGCTGATGAGACCCTCGCTGCTGTTCGCTCTAGGTATTCTAACCCCCCCAATCGCCAGCTCACAGATAAATGGGCCAAGTCAAAGATTGTTACGATACTTGGCAATAAAAGATCTTCGCTTAAGAGGCAGGCACTAGCGAAGCTTGCCAGGCTTGAGGGAGGTCAACCGCCCAGGGGCCCGCCCCACACCGCTCACAACCGTGAGTGGAAGAAAGCAATGAAGTCAGCGAGGGAGGACCCCAGTCTGCAACACGTGGAGGCACGAAGGATCCAGATGGAGGAATATGGAAGCACGCATTTTGGAGCAGGGGGTGTTGAATCATGGGAGGCCCAATTTGTAAGTATCGATCTCAAATTATATTGCTTATGTAGTTTATTAGGAGGTTGTTTCTTTATACTAATACCTCTGCAAAGTGTGTCATCATGCAACTTGAGGTCGTGGGCAGATACCCTACTCCTGTGGAGACAGCCTACCACCACCATCATCGCAGAGGAGATACATCGAGGCACTTCTATGATGACGGGTTGATTACTGAGGAGCAGTATACCCGGGCTACTGGAGCGGCCCCCGAGGTATTTGAAAGTAATTAAATAATGCTAAAATTATAAGTAAATATTTGATTTTTCATACATTGATATATGTTGTCCCTTGTTTACAAGCTCGTGCACAAGACGATGAGAAAGACGAGGAAGGAGGTGCAGAAGGGAGCGCAGAAGGGAGCGTGGAAGGGAGCGAGGACCTGGAGAACATAGATTAGTCGTAGAAGTAGTGCTACCTACTCTTTTTTGTACTTAAAGCCACTGGCTTGGCTTCATGCCTCTTGTATATACACTCCTCTTATTTTTTGTACTTGAAGCCTTATGACGTGGCTTAGCTTCGTGCTATATGTATATACAAGCACTTTTTGAGCTTTCAATTTTATTGCGTTTTGGAGTTGTAATGTTTTATTTGGAATTGTAATTAAAATGCGGTTGGCTGTAAGAATTGAATTACACAATGTGGATATGGGATTCTTGTAACTATATAGCATACACAACATACACAGCATTCTGTAAATTTAAAAAAAAAAATAAAGCGCGTCTATCAGTGCGTCTATAAACGCGTCTGTTTGTTCGACAAGCGTCTATATTTGCGTCTATAAACGCGTTTATAAGCGCGTCTATTTAAGCATCTAAGTGCACGTCTATACACGCATGTGTCTGATATACAGAGGCGCTGATAGACGCGGGTCTCCAGACGTGAAAATAGACGTGCAAATATACGTGCCCGTAAGTTTTTTATTTAGTTCAGTAAACGTGTCTGTGTGCACGTCTATGGGTGCTTTGTCTTGTTGTGAATATTAGTAAAAAGATTATGGGGTCCTTATTTCATTAGGACTACAATATTTGAGAAATGGATTGCCTAATGATTATAGTTTCCATCATCATTCTTGTAACTGTATATATCCACAATTCACCATTGAAGGCAGTGGGAGTTGTAGTCCTACTAACACATTGCATCATACATCATTCCTCGCTTGGTCGTAACCTTATATTTGATAAGTAAAGGTGATTTACTTCTATCTCCATGATTGGGAGTATTTCATACATATGCTGTAGGCCAAAGATTAAACATTATCTTGTAAAAATATAGTTCTGTCTCGACTATGACCATCATAAAATGCGAGGGTATATGAGTCTTAAGAATCAGCTTTTGGGTGAATCGTAATAAGGAGTCCAGTAGTCGTTGTAATGTGGAGCAATGTGGAACAATCAGCGTACTGTTTTTTGATGAGCCAACATTCTTTTAGTAGCATAAGGTCTCATAGTCCGACACTTCATGGTCGCTAACGCCCATCCACTGTTGCTGCTGCAATGACTGTCCCCTTCAACGGACCTTATTACTTGGGTTATGACCCTCATTACCTTCATGCTCACACAGCAGATACTTCTTGTGGACTAAACCATGCACTAGTTGTGGTGAAACAGTGTGAGTGCGTGCCTTGGCATGCATGCGAGTAGATGATTATCAAAGCAATACACATATCATAGAATTAATAAGTAGCACAGTGGGACTAGGGAGCATATTTTTCATATATGGCCGGCGGTCCGGAGCTTCCCCAGGCCATCAGATGGTACTCCACTCTATCGTTGTTATGATATTCTTATACCAGGAAAAGACACGGGCATTCGTATGAGGCGTGCACCCATATAAGACGTCGTAATTAACTTCTTGAAGATGAAACTGGCTGTCTAACGTGCTGATTCCATTGTTCATTCATAGTATATAATGACTTGACTATTTGTGGTTCCTCCATTGTTACGGGAGAAAGGAAACGAATGAGCAAACATATTGCACTGAGGTAGTACTGGAAAAAAATTAGAGTCGTATGGGCTGCGAGGTGGAGTCACAATCCCGCATCCAACTGCACCAGGCAGCTTGCTATGCTTCTTTACTGATGGAGCCCTCCTTGTGCTTTTAAACAGCACTCAGGCAACTCACTTCATCGAACGAATATCAGAACCTCTCTGTATGTAGATGTTCTAAAGATAATTGAAGATCCTACATCCGTTAGCAATCCAACATGCTTCAAGCACTTTTCAACAAATCTTGTATTTCGTGTGCGGTTGTATGATAAATCCTCCAAAGATGCTCAGGGCATGAGAGGCGCATGAGCTTCTTCAGACCTATCGTATTGAACGAGCTTGGTCACACAATCGGCGGTCTTCTTTATGAACAATATTATCATTATCAATCCAGTATGGGAGAAAGCGTCTCACTTCCCCACAAGCATACCATGTTGAGCGCATCCTTGTGAGACTACGAGGTGGAGCATATATATTAAGCGTGGGTGAGTGACCTTCCCTGTGCAAAGAGGCGGTCCTTAGGTCATAAGAGAGATTATAACATGAACGTTCATGCTGTCGTAGTATGCAAAAGGGAGATAAGGGTAGTTGGGCCTCATCATCTCCCCCTAACGAACGTGAGTCATTTTTGATACCCAGGCTTTTTGCATTCGATATGAAAGCTGAAAAACAGTGTGGCAATTCGTTGTTGCACAATTTTCTCGACCGACTAATAGCGGATTGGCTTCCCGGTGCTTCATCAAAGCACTCAGCACTACCTCCTATTCATTAATCTTACTGAGGGAAGAACGAGAAGAACAACCGTTGAAGTGGGCTACTCCTAACGTGCTGGTAAATGAGGGATACTCTCCTTGTACATTACTGGGAGGAAGGGAAAATGGAGCAACATGCAACACATTCAAAGGTAAAGGGGGGGAAAATGACGAGCACTATCTTTGGTTCCTGGCTTCGTTTTCAAGCAACGTTTCTTACTTGGTCGCCTTCCATGCCTTCGACGTTTTTCGCTTATCGTCCCAAGGAGGTCTGGGGACTTGAATTCTGTGTCGACCTTGGTACTTCGTAGTTTGTGCGTCATCAAGCCTTAACTCTAGCCAGCCACTCATCTACAGAGCTCGAAGAGGATCCAAGGTACACTGAGAAGCGAGCTCGCTGAGGGAGCCATTTATCTTCCATGCACACTTGTCTAGAATAATACAGTCCCTTGGGTAAACCCTTAGGGTATTCCTGGGTGCATGGCTCACGATCCCTGTCGTACCTTTGCTAGGTTTCAAATATACACGTTCCTGCTCCATGTTCCTATGGGACATAGTGCATTGTATTATGTGTTTTCACGCCTTGTCCGTTCATGATAAATTGAGGTTCTTGTAAATTAAGTCCCTCCATCTTTTTCATCCACGTGGATAGCATGGTACTATTACCCAATAGTTAATAGGGTGTTAATAGTTGAAGTTGGTATGTCTACTAGGGTACAAGGACTATCTCATGTCTATATTCTCGGGTCTTCCATGGTCCACTATAATCCCATGGCATTACCCCTTCCTTTTTTTGTGTTTTTATAGGGTCATTTGGTTAATGTACCCTATCCCTCTCTTGCTATATATGGTATACTGCCATGTGTAGTGCTTAGCTTATCCGAGGACGCCCTTGAAAATATTGCGAATTAAAATGTTCCTTTAGTCTCATTATCTATAGTTACCCTACAACCCAACTCAATTGTGCACTTTGGGCTCCGTTCCTATGGAATGTTATCTGTATGCTTAAGTTTTTGTTTACCTTTTTCCCTATCTAGCCATAGCCATTACTTCTTAGGGTTGGTTCTGTGCATTAAGGCTTTATTAATGTTCATTTTATTAGAACTCTCCATCCTAAATAATGTTTCCTACATGTCTACAAGAAACATTTTATTAGAACCCGCCATGTACACAGTAAATAATGTTTCCTAGATGTCTACAAGAAACATTTTGTGCGTCTTTGACTTCACAATTTTAGCAAACATTCTCGAGGGGCCAAGAAAACAAGAGCCCACACAAGTATTTGTCACCCAAGTAGGATATCTTGGATACAGTCGTATGGTAACTCCAAAACTTATCCTTGCTCATTTCACAAACCTTAACTCTCAACTTGTGGAGTAAATTTGCACTATTTGCATGGGTATCCATGTGAGCCACGACCATAGCTGACCATATTGCTACACTTGTGATTGTATGCAGCCCATTTTCCAAACTCCTAATTTGACAGGGAAAATAGTGCAATGTGAAGGTGATGATTTCCATTCACTTGCGTGGTATCCATGTGGACAGTATTCTACCACTAGAAGCACCTTTCTTGGATCTTCACAGTGAGTGTTCTTTGGGTTCACTCAATGCTTCATTGCATTAAGTGGTGGTACTTTCACAATGAATAGGTCAGGCCATGTCATAGGGTTTGAGAAGAATGTATGATTCCAAAAGACATGAGTAATGTCCTTGTGTGAACACACACTACTACACACAGATCCTATTGCGACGTTTACATACCGACATTTAGCATCCGCTTAGCGTTAATCGTTGGTATGAAAAGAGGGTTTCCTAAAGCATCGCTATATAGCAACTTTTAAGTGTCGCTATATAGCGACACTGATATACAATTTTATAGCGACGTTTTTCCAGAGAGGTTTTTTTTTTTATATAGGCCTTCAAAGTTAGTTTTTTCCAATGATAAATTTTTTAAAATTTTCATACATGTTTGCGCTCATAGAGAATAAAAGAATGAGAGCATGTACATCAAGCCTTTGAAGCTCATATAATCATGTCCAAGTTTGAGATGAGAAAAATCAATTAAGAGCATTTACATCAACTGTTTCATCTTGAGCCAAGTCTAAGGCACCAAACAAGTCTATCTCCAACTCTATACCGAGTTGATCTCTTATATCATCATCGTACTCTAGCATCGTACGTTCACCTAAAAGTATTTGATCATCTTCTTCAATAAAGTGTGGTGATGCTTGATGATTGTTGTCTTCTTCCTCAATATCGTGATCTCCATCTTCCTTCCATGCGATGTCATTATGCGCATCTTCCTCTTGGCTCATATGGTGATCTACATCTTCTTCGCTAGATTCCTCAATTGGATCCGGCATTGGTAGTGGCATCTCCATATCCACATCTCGATCTTCAAAAATTTGCTTGCTTTGTGGTGCAACTTGGATCACGTACCACCATCTTGGATCAGAACGATCCGAATGAAAAACCACCTATATTGAAGATGGGTGCCAAATGTCGTCAATTATATATATGAAATTATACTCAAGTACATGTATCAATGGACTTTAAAAACGAAAGCTTCGACTAATTAAATCATTAGTATGCACCTGCTCACAGTGCTCGGGAAGAACAAAAGTATCACTTTCATCGGTCCAATGTTTGGTGGAGTCTATTGCAAAGAGACCGCTACTATCTTTTCTCACTGTCGCATGGGGACCGTTGTAAGTAGTTCCAAACCATTTTACATCAAGATGAAAATAGTAAATTGTCTAAAATCAATTTCATAGATGTCGTGTATGGTTCCACAATAATCCAACTGTGAGGAGAGAAGATTGGTATCCGAAGCACTTGCTCGGTTATCTTGTGTGAAGTTAGCCATGACTCCACAATCATACGTGACTCTCTTTGAATCGATGCATTCCACACGAAAATGTCATCCATATGACCATAATGCACTATACTTTTTGTAATGTAAAAGAGCACCATTAAAACAATGAAGATGCATCTATTTTATAGCATATATTGCCACAAATAATTACTTAATTACGTCAAGAGGTAAGAAACTTACATGCACCATACATCCAGATGATAACTCTCGCTCGCACTCGTTTATTGTCTCTCCATCACGTTCGGCTTTATGTAGAGCCAGTTGTAGCCAATCAAGTGACATGTGAGTAGGGAGAAGAGCCAGATCCCGTGGATATGGTTGTGATCGCCTGTACATTACTCTGAATCTCATCCTTGCAAATTTTATTCTTTCTGCTTTGGCCACTTCATATCTCTCAATCCACTTCTGCATCTCAGGGCTATTGAGGATACAAAACTTATTGAATTTCTCCATTTGCTCTTCGCTCATCTTTCTTTCAATCCCTTTTCCTTGGGAAACCTCGCCAACAATGCGATCATCATCCTTGTTGTGGCAAGCTTGCGGCATATCGGGATCTGTGGATGCAAGAAACTCTGTGATATATATACTAATGACTCTTGCACAAGCCATCCCTCTGCCATGCTTGCTTCCGGTCTTGCTCTTTGTCTTACAAATCCCTTTAAATTTTATCACGATTATCAGTACACTAATTCTACTTAGAATACCTGTAAGACCTTGTGCCAATCATGGGACTTGAGGCCACTAAGCTTATTGTCCTTTGAAAATGCTCCTTTCAAGCAACGCATGTACCCTGTCGGTGTTTGAAAAGAGGCAATGTCTGCCTTGACCGCTGCCTCCTCCCTCGTAGAGAGGATCCACGTTGCTTTCAAGAGGACAACTTTTCCCAAAGCATGCACTTGGGGCCACAAACGAGACATCCTATTCATAGCACGCAAGTCTTCTCGCACTCCTCTTGAGTCCTTGGAACCAACCAAGTGTGCCCAAATAGTAGCCCCCACATTCTTGAAGATATGCATGGGATCCAAGAGATGATTGATTTGTAATTGACCCCAATAAGGAAGCTCGTGAAAGATCGATAGCCTCTTCATACTAGGAGGAGGTTCCTCTCCATTCACCCTCCAAGCTTGAATCCAATCACTTGCCTTCAAATATGATGGTGGTGGATCAAGTTGACCTCCACGTGCGAGATGGTCGAGCGGAAGGTATCCAGCATGACCTTCATAAACATTTTTCCTCATATGTTTGGAGTAGCGTGCAAGCGATTTTAGAGCCAGTCCACAAACAGGACAAGCATGGTACCCACTTGTAACAAGTCCTGCACGCGTGCATGAATGTGATCAAAACAAGACATGCATGCGAAAGAGAGTCAAAAAAGCATAATCCCTCATTGTACATGTAAAGACACAACCATGTACCTGTGCACTCTCCATATCCTGGGTAGTCATGCATGTTCCACATCAAGATACCCCTAACCAAAATATCATTGGTATGTCTAGGAGCTCTAGAAATATCAAAGACCTGCACTCCTCTCCATAATATCTGTAACTCCTCTATCAAAGGTGCCATGTACACGTCCATGTTTTTTGCCTTGTACTTTCCTGGCACAAGTAGTGCAAGCATGAGTGTCCCTTTTTTATTGTTAGCCATGGTGGGATATTGTAATTCACCACGACTACGAGCCATGTCAACCAAGATGTCGAGCGTAACCCGAAAGGATTCATGCCATCCATGGCTAGCCCAAGATGTAAGTTGCGTGGCTCCCTCGCAAAGTCCGGCCACTGAAGTGTGATGTTGTGTCAGAAGACTTCAATGACTAGATCCATAGGGAAGTAGGTGAGATTTGCATTTTTGTGTGCTAAAAAGCTTGTTTTTCCACCTCCTTAGGATTGGGGAGTGAACAAAAAGTGGACACCCTTAGCTTGCTACTACCCTCCAATGGGCACGATACTTTGCACACACCTTCAACTAGGTGGAATTGATACACATGCAAAGTGGCATTCCCATCGCATAAGTGCTTGATCGGATAACACACCTAGCAGCGTGTTTTTTTACGGATGTGCATGGCACTAAGGCAAAAATGGTATACCCTAGTCCGACTCCTCTTCCACGTAGCACTGCGACTACCTCTTGAGGAACTCCTTTGCTAGCCGCACATGGCTTTGTCGGGAGTCTCGACGAGTTTGTAGCGCAGATGAGCGATGAGGAGGCAGCGAGATTCTTCTCTCTGCTATCTCAGAGGACCTCAGCAATTCCCTCCCCTACACCGATGGGTGGACGTGCTGCCCAGCCGTCCCCTCGTGCCCCTTCGACCAAGGGGTCATCACCCACACATGCCTCTCGTAAGAGAAGGAAGAGTAGGAAGGGCGGCTCATGTTGTACTGACTCGGGAGATGTAGACAAGTCAGCACACTCACGTTCCTACAGGTCTCCAATTGGTCCGGAGACACAGTATCAATTAGGTCCCTTTCCGTCTCCTACTCCCACTGCTACTCCTCGCTCCAGAAGCGCTCGCGTAGCTTCCACTCCTTCTGACTCTACTACCGTCAGTCCTCCTTACTCATCAGGGGATCTCTCCTATCAAATCACGGCTGCCGGAGAGATAATAGAAGATATAGAAAGGGCAAAGCAGTGATGGCCACCATGAGGAGGTTGATGAGTCATCACTTCAAGAGCGGCATTGCTACCGATTAGCGGTATCAAGATGGCCAAAAGAAGCAGGCGGTCATTGATGAGTTAAAACAAAGATACCCTAACCCACCAAATTTGGAGTTTAATGAGGATTATATGCGAGAGCGCATGGGTTTGGTCTTGAAGCATCGTAGATCAACCTTGCATACTTCCATCACAAAGGGGTTGGCTAAACCCAGCTGGGCAGACAAAGCTAATTGGAAGTACTTCAAGAAGCAAAATAGGGAGCATCCCGAATTGTTCAAGGGTCAGAGGAGGGCTGCGAAGAGATGGCTGGACGTTGTAGGTACTTTGCACTTTGGTGCAGGCGGACGGTATGCGTTGGAGGCAACCGTGGTAAGTCTACTTCTTCTCATTTAATGTATTGTTCTATTTGTTTTACTACATATTACATGCACTTTAGCTAACTCTAACTCTCGTAAATTGGATCCATAGCAAGCTGCGATGGGTCGCCTTCCTATAGATGCAGAGATGCGATGCGCATTTCGGATAGGAACAAAGCCGTGGTTTATTGAGCAAGAGGCATTGTGAGTGACAGTCGATTGGGCTGAGGTAGCTGCTCGCACGGTATAAGTTTACTCCTACTTGTAATCTCACTTTTTAATTTAAGTTCCAATCTAATTTTTGATTTATATGGTTCACTCTTAGGGTCAAAGCTCAAGCATCCCATCATCGGAGGCGAGTGATCAACAGGGCCAAGGATCAGACGCACGTGACGAGGATGAGGGAGAAGATGGAGCTGACGAGGACCAAGGAACAAGCCAACAAGACGAGGATGATTCGGATTCGGATGAGTAGTAGTGGTAATAGCATTTTCTTCGCCCTGTATGTCATTTTGTATATCCGCTCATTTGAGCAATTTTGTATCGCCCTTTCGAAAGGGTAATTTTGTTACAAACAATTTGTATATGTCCGACATGTATATGCTTTTGTTGCTCATCATTTCACAAGAGCGATTTTGTATCACCCTTTTCGCAAGAGAAATTTTGTTATAAAAAAACTTTGTTTTGTAATTACCAAAAAAAAAAAGGATTAGTGGGGCTAAACAGGGCCATAGCAAGCCCTGTTTAGCCCCACTAACCCTTTTTTTTAAGTTCTGTTAATCATCGCTATATAGCGACGTTTACCAGTGTCGCTATATAGTGACGATTAATAGTGTCGCTATATATCGACGATTAATAGTGTCGCTATATAGCGATGCTTTATAGGGACGGTTCTTTTTCGATGCTTTTAGCGACTCTTATAGCGACGTTTGCACCCATGAAAAAAAAAAATTTAATGTAAAAAGCGTCGATATTTTCGTCGAAAAATGGCCTATGCCTTGTAGTGACATTAGCTTGCTTTGAGAGCTCGATTCCTTTGCCTCTTTGTATGCAAAACTATTATTCTTTTCTTCGTTATTGCAAAAGAAGTAGATTTGTTGGAAAAACTTTGCCAATTTTAATCATTTTGCATTGATAAAAGAACTTCATTAAACAGACATAATTTGTTTGGAGTGTTAGTGCAACAAAATGTTTTCATGTACTGAAAATTTGCACGAAATGGAGATTGCTTTCAAAAATCATATCATTGTGGATCTTGATAGATTTGATATTGCTTCTAACTCCCCTTTTCTAGAGAAGCACCCTTGCAATACTGACATCATCAAATGCCTAATTGAGCTTATTCCTTTGTACTCACATTCATCATTGTTAGACATGCTTATCCAATCCATTCAAGTGAATGCAAACTCTAGCAACTGCTCTTGGAATGTTCTTCACAATGTTGACATTGACTGAAGTAATGGCCTCGCTCATGCTAAAGAAATCGAATGGATGGTGACAACTCTTTCAACTTCAAGATCTTTATTATATAGTTGTTTGACTATCTTCTTGAGAATTTTACGTTGCTCCTTCCAACTGATTTGCAAGACAACTACATAATCATAAAAAACTTTCCAAGTTCGCTTCGCTCAAACCATTGGCTTCTACACAATTTTACTTGATGAAACTACAACACAATGTAAATTTCTGGTTTGCCTGAAACTCCACGTAAAAGAGCATATGTGCCTAGGAGTAACGAACACAAAACCAAACTTGCGTTCATACTTCAAAGCAATGCTAACTTAAGTGCCAAAGAACTTGCTACATATTCATTGAAATGCAGAAGGAAGTTCCTTACACTATGCAATCCATAATTTGTAGGATATAGAGGATAAAAAACCCAAACATACCAAAGTGCGAAAACTTGATTATTGAGCATGCAATAGATGACATACAAACTGTTGAAGCAAGAGAGCTTTCTCTTATAAGCAATACTACAATGACTCATTTCATAGACCTAAAGAAAACAAACAAAAGAAAATGTTGTCATAATAGTACTATTAATAACTACATAAGGACTATACAAGAGTCTCCGCAAGCTCCTTGCATATGTTGTAAAACTTTAACATTTCGGTTAAAGCTACACAAAATGAAGCCATCCATGACTACTTTCCTGCTGGACAAGATAATATCGTTCATTGCAAGCTTTCTTCGAAAGAAAAATGCTTATGCTCAATATGTTTGAAATTCTTCGGGTTCGCTCAATGCTTCATTGCATTAAGTGGTGGTACTTTCACAATGAATAGTTCAGGCCATGTCATAGGGTTTGAGAATAATGTATGATTCCAAAAGAGATGAGTAATGTCCTTGTGTTGACACATTAGCTTGCTTTGAGAGCTCGATTCCTTCGCCTCTTTCTATGCAAAACTATTATTCTTTTCTTCATTATTCCAAAAGAAGTAGATTTGTTGGAAAAACTTTGTCAATTTTAATTATTTTGGATTGATAAAAGAACCTTATCAAGCAAACATAATTTGTTTGGAGTGTTAGTGCAACAAAATGTTTTCATCTATTGAAAATTTGCACAAAATGGAAATTGCTTTCAAAAACCATATCATTGCGGATCTTGATAGATTCGATATTGGTGCTAACTCGTCTTTTCTAGAGAAGCACCCTTGCAATATTGACATCATCAAATGCCTAATCGAGCTTATTCCTTTGTACTCACATTCATCATTGTTAGACATGCTTATCCAATCCATTCAAGCGAATGCAAACTCCAGCAACTGCTCTTGGAATATTCTTCACAATGTTGACATTGACTGGAGTAATGACCGCGCTCGTCGTAAAGAAGCCGAATGGATGGCGATAATTATTTCAACTTCAAGATCTTTATTATATAGTTGTTTCACTATCTTCTTGAGAATTTTACGTTGCTCCTTCCAACCGATTTGCAAGACAACTACATAATCATAAAAAACTTTCCAAGTTCGCTTTGCTCAAGCCATTGGCTTATACACAATTTTACTTGATGAAACTACAACACAATGCAAATTTTTTTTTTGCATGAAACTCCACGTAAAAGAGCATATGTGCCTAGGAGTAATGAACATGAAACCAAACTTGCGTTCATACTTCAAATCAATGCTAACATAAGTGCCAAAGAACTTGCTATATATTCATTGAAATGCACAAGGAAGTGCCTTACACTATGCAATCCATAATTCGTAGGATATATAGGATAAAAAACCCAAACATACCAAAGTGCCAAAAATTGAACATTGAGCGTGCAATAGATGACATACAAACTGCTGAAACAAGAGAGCTTTCTCTTACAAGCAATACTACAATGAATCATTTAATAGACCTAAAGAAAATAAACAAGAGAAAATGTTATCAATAATAGTAATATTAATAACTTTATAAGGACTGTACAAAAGTCTCCGCAAGTTCCTTGCATATGTTGTAAAACTTTAACATTTCGCTTGAAGCTACACAAAATGAAGCCATCCATGACTACTTTCCTGTTGTACAAGATAATATCGTTCATTGCAAGCTTCCTTCGAAAGAAAAATGCTTATGCTCAATATGTTTGAAAAGCATTAAAAAAATATTGTGCCTACCTTTTGCCATGTTAACATGCCACTTTGAAAGGAAACACAGCAGAGACATGTTTTAAATAACATAGAAGTGCAACTTGTTTCAATTCGTATCCCTTTTGCACAAATACGTGAGTTGACATTTAATGTTCAATACGAAATTAAGGGAAGCATTGTGAATGTATTCGCAAATATTCATAGAGCCGAGCGCATCCTCCCACGGTTTCTTATTGATGGCGCAACAACCATGGTTGGTATTAAAAGAAAACTTCAATACACACATTTTTATATGAGTGGCTTAGTAAGGCCTACTGTCACTGATCAGTGCTTTGCATCAACCATAGAAAACTTATTCTTCAAAACCATCAAAGTATGGTTTGTCAAGTGTTGTCCTCCACTTGGGTACACATGCATAAAGCAACAACTGGGTCAAAGACACACAGTATGAACTCAATGTTCTACACATTATAAACGCATCCTTCATGGACACCAATCTTCCAAGTTACTTGTGAATTTCAAATAGGAAAAAATTTTCTCAACACCGTTTGTAGACATCAATTCCCCATACAACCAGCAGCTGCTTGAACAATTCATCATTCGCAAGGGCTTTCCATGGACATGTTGGCATTCGATCCTACCGGCATCAAATCCCATGGCCTTGCTTACACCGCACTCTCGCGCATCAAGGATCCATCTAACCTCTTCATCTTGCACACTTTACAAATGAAACTTGTAAAAGTTACGTCAACTTTGCCCATCAATACATTGCAATGCCAACTATACAATCCTTGAATACAAGAACATTTGATAAACACAAGGAAGAAGTACCATACTTTGCAATCAAAACATTCTTGCATCACATATACTCTTGTCTATAAGAAACATACACAAAATTACATCATAACCCTAACATTCTAGACTTCAAAGATGTCATTGAGACAACAGGCGTTGAAATTACTACGTACTTCAAAAAAGAACTAACTCTAATTAAGAAAGAATATTACTTCAATGATAGAGTCCAATGCCTCCTAACATTTTTTGAACATTAAACCTCTCAAAACATAGCCATAATAAATGTATATAAGCCACCAACAACAAAAATAAACACTTTAATTCATTTACTAGAATGCATACTAGGCAATTGTAATACAAACATTCCCACATATATCTTACGAGACTTCAACGTTCATTACACAACAAAAACAAGTAACATGGACAAACTCCAAAATTTCATGGAACGCTATAACATGAAACATTTTATATCCCAACCCACTACGATTCACAATTCAACATTGGATCATATTTGGACGGCCGGCAGACTGCAATAACGGATCCAGGCAAGTTTAGTGAGAGAGAGAAAGCGCGCGCTCCATATCTTTGATTAGACATTCGTATCGTGGATGTGGGACGGCCCTGGAGTTGACGAAGGTGGGCCTCCTTGTGGGAGCATACTAAAAACCTCAGTCCGTTGGCGCTTCAACGTGAGCAATTTCCCGTTCAAAACCTCAGTCCGTTGGTAAGCTCCCCCCGGACTAGCAATACTGTGCGAGAAACGAGTAGCGGCATCACATAGAAGAGTCAAGTTCGGACTCAGCATGAACAGCACGAGATAGTTGAGAGCAACATACTTCACCATGAATGGCAATGAGTTACTCATCGTACCCTGCAATGTCTTGACAGCAGGAAGCTTACGTACGAAGCTTAAGTACAAAGAGTCAGGATTTTCCATGTAATGAAGTGGTAGCGAATCGGAGTTACTAAGAGAAGACATGCAGGCCTTTTTATATACTAAATGGTACAGCCTTGGCGACAGAAAGGCAAGCACCACTTGGTCTACGATCAAATATGTGCAACTTCCAAGCAGTCTAAAAGACGCGTGGACCTGGAAACTGCAGGGCTCTTCTTGCGAACGATTGTGGTCTCTTCTTACAAATGTGGTGCCTTGCCGTTTCAAAACCCATCCGAGGAAAGACGAAAACTTGAGACTTTCCCTCGTGATATATGTCCTCAAGTTCTTGCATATCACGTTCTAGCTTCTGAATCCAACGCTTGTTTTGAAATGTGTATCGCCCAACGATTGTCAACGATGTGATCCATGGTTCGCCGTTTCAACTCGTCTATCCGTGGTGCTAGGAAAAATCTGGTCTTTTTCTTACCAAAATATGTCCTCCTAGGATTAAGAGTACATCACACTAAGTCAATAAATTATTTGACTTGTGGCACGGGGTACATTCTTGTAATGTCCAAATCCATGGCAAAGCCACGGGAATGAATTAGTAGAGTCCTATGCATCAAATTTTGCATGCCAAGCTTACTTGCACGTCTAACATGTAGTGACCATAAGTGAAATTAGAGCATACGACAACTATAAACTCAAATCAATTTTGTTTCTAGAGCTTGCAGTAGCAAAAGCAAAGGGCATTGATCCCAAGCGGAAAGCCATGCTTGAAGGTCCCTAAGGCAACCCCAACCCCAGAAGAGTCGAGCCCGGAGAGGTGGAGCTTTCATCAATATCTATGCTCCACTGGCAGAAGAAATGGACCGAGATAAAGACTATGATGCAGGATGAAGCGCAGGTTGGAAGGCCACATTTAGCATGCATCTCATGGAACATGAGAGGTGCATATGCTCTTTGGAAACAACAAGTGGTCAGGAGGATGCTTAGCGCTCAGGAACCGAAGGTGCTGGCTCTGCAAGAACTCAAAACGGGAGATAGAAACCTATACGAAATTTGCATTCGAGGCTACACGTGCATTAGCAACTACCCCTAGCCAGGAAGGGGGGGAGGACTACCCTTATTATCAGTGAACAACTCTCGGTGGCTACTATCGAAAGTGCTCCAGGGGGAGAATACATAGCGTGGAGCTGTCTTGCCAGGAACTCAAGTTTATGGCCATTTCTGTCTATGCCCTGAACTGCTCCACTGAGAGAGCATCCTTGTGGGGAAGGCTAAGATCTCTAGTAGAGAGGAAACATGCTTTACTGCTCGGGGATTGGAACTCTGTCTTCAGTGCCTAAGATCGATCTCACGGTGCAGAGGCTTCAAGTAGTGAAACCGACGCTTGGCAACTCTTCAAAAGGAGCTACAACCTAGTTGATTGTGTCTCTTTCAACAACCTTAGAAGCATGCAAGCCTTCACGTGGAGCAACAAGCAAGCAGGCAGCACATGGAGGGCATCCCGACTCGATAGGATCTACTTCTTGCAAGGTGCTTGGTGGATCAAGCCTAGAGTTCATGGATAGGTGCTCACTGACTCTTTCGCATCCAATCACCTCCCAATCATGGTGTCTTTTGATCTACTACATGCAAAAGCCTTAGCTAAGTGTTCGGTGCCCTTCAAATGGAACTCGGCCATTAGCATTTCGATGAAAGGGTTCGCATGGCTTGGGAAAAAGCTACCCGGTCATCTACACATCCTTTTCGGGTGTGGAATAGGAGTATCAGAGCCATTGTCTAGGTTGCAAAGGAAGCTGGTAGGAATAGAGCAAAGATCCACAAACATGCAGAGCTCAATGCCAGTAAAGAAAGGGAGGCTTTGCTACTACAGGCGCTTCAGGAAAGTCCTAAAGATCCTCACCTATCCGTAATGCTCAACTCAACGGACTTGTTCCTGAGAGAGCAGGAACACTGAAGACTCAAAGCTACTTGAATGCAATCTAGACTTAGATGGCTTGAGGAGGGAGATCATCGGCCATCAGCTTTCTTCTTCAAAGCAGTAAAGGAAAAGCAATAGAGAGAAGCTATAACCATGATTGTATAGATGAAGAAGGAAAGATGGTTACCAGCAAAGAGGATATTGCAAGAGTTTTTGTCAACCACTTGGCAAAAGTCTCGGGCTCAAGGCCCAAGAAGCCAAATGACTTTGGAGATCAAGTACACGGTCATGCAAATGGCCAAGGAGAAAACCTCAGGCCCCGATGGGATCCGTGCAGAGTTCTTTGAAGTACACTGGAAAACTTACAAAACAGAGCTGGTTAAGCTCACAAACTGGTGCAAGATCAAGGGTGTGATGCGCATAGAATTAATATATGGGTGACATTTATAAGCTGATTCCGAAGTCTCACAATAGGCTTCTTCTGGGTCAATGGAGGCCACTCTCTATGCTCAATACAATCTATAAAGTGATAGCCAAACTACTGGATAATAGAATCAAATTTCTGCTTTTAGGGCTAATACACCTGCTTTAATTTGGGTTTGTAACAGGAAGAAACACCCATGAAGCAGTGCTGAACATAATGCTAGGAGCTGATTATGCCTTGGCCAGTAATGAAAAGATGGTCATGCTAAATTTAGACCTTGAGAAGGCCTATGATTGTTTAAGCTAGGATTTCGTCCTGAGTTGCTTAGGTGCATTGGGATTTGGCAATGGTTTTTGTAGATTAGTAAACATGTTGTTTACGAATGCTAGGGCTACGATGTCAGTAAATGACTATCACTATCAGTAATTTGAATTGAGAAGGTCGATAAGGCAAGGTTTCCCACTAGTCCCTTTGCTTTTTGCCATAGTCACTGAGCCTTTACTCATGCAAATTGACAGACAGCTCAACAGTGGTTGCATTAAGGGACTAAAGATGCCTGGAGGGATGGTATTCTACTCATAATTTTTTGCAGATGACAACACCACTTTTCTGTCATGCACAGAGGAGAACATTAACAAATTTCTAGAAATTGTGGATGAGTTTGGCACACTATCTAACTCCAAGTCAACAAGGACAAGACGATAGCTCTCTGGCATGGCTAGAATGAGGAAACCCCATGGACAGCTAACTTTGAGTTCAAATGAATCCCAAAAGGGCAAATACTGAGATACCTTGGGTGCCCAATCGGGGTAGGAGTCTCCCCGAAAGACAAATTTGATTGGGCAATCAGGAGAATAAAAGACAAGTTTGATAGGTGGGAGGGGGAAACCCTCTCCCTTGCTGCTCGGATTACCATCGCTAAGCGTATGCTTGAGTCTTCACTAGTCTATGTTCTTTCAGTTATTAAGCAAATTTAAGGACAGTTGACAGATTAATCTCAAATTTCATCTGGGAAGGGAGGTGGCACTCAATGAAGTGGGAGCTAATGATAGCCCCTAAGGCGAATGGTGGCCTAGGGCTGACTACTATGAAGGAAAAAAATGATGTGTTGTGCAGCAAGTGGCTGCTCTAGCTTGGAAGCTGTCAACCATGGGCAACAATCTCAAGATTTTTGATCTGCTTAAATGCTACAAAAAAGATTAACTATCCATGGCTAGACATGATCTTATTAGAATTTGCAATCAGGATCCCCCAACCTGAACTGCTTGCCAGGCTAGTGCAAA
Source organism: Dipteris shenzhenensis (assembly GCF_047967505.1). Lineage (NCBI taxonomy): Eukaryota > Viridiplantae > Streptophyta > Polypodiopsida > Gleicheniales > Dipteridaceae > Dipteris > Dipteris shenzhenensis. Next base: position 4,590,223 of record NC_141610.1, on the reverse strand, counting down.
TATGGAAAGACAAATCGAAGGGCTATCAGTGGGGAGGTCTCAGGTTGCTTCATGGTGATGCATCCCTTGGCAGATCAATTTGGCTAACTGACTGGCCCTTAAGGAGTCATAAGCCTAGCCCTCCTCAAGATCTTCCCATGGCTTGTTGCTCAAATGTTCAAGAAAGGCATCCAGACCTGTATCGAAATCTCGGATTGTGGAGGGATAAAATGGTTGGATACCGAGACTATAACAGAGAGGTACAGCCACAACAACACAAAGCAACTATAGACGTGCTTGGTAGACACGCAAAATAGCGGGCGCATCTATAGGCGTTGCTTTAGTAGAGGAATTATGGGCACGTCTAAAAGCACGTCTAAAAGCTCGTCTATTTGCATGTAAATTGGCGCGTGTACTTACACGTCTAAACTGAGAAAATACGGGCCCGTCTAACATCGCGTTTAGCAGCATGTCTATTTGCGCATGTATTAGCGCGTTTATTTGCGCGTTTACACTGAGAATCAGACGCGCATTTAGATGCGTAGATAGACACAAACCAAAGAATACAGAAAGTGAGATTTTGGTGTACATCATTGCTTTCCAAACATTACCCATGATTACCAAAGCACATAATTTTTGCAAGCCCACATATACAAGAATTAAGTGAGATGAGGAGAATGAGACAATATGTAAAATAGTTTTTCCAATATCAATTATGGGGCTACGGTTCAATATCATCCTCAATGACATCAACCCTCACCAAACTATCTACTTCAAAATCCAAACAAGTGTTTAGATCTACAAATACATTCAACCCACTACTACTTGTGCCACTCATGTGCTCATTGAAAGCAGCATCTCGAATGGTAGGCTCGTCCTCACGGGTAATGGCCTCAATATCTGTATCTCCTATCTCATGATCATCCTCCTCTCTCGTATCACGGTCATCATCATGTCCATGGCCATGATCATCCTCCATATGCTCCATATTAGTAAATGTACTATACATCACTTTGGAACGTGGCATAATAGGTATGACATGCCACCATCTATTATTATCCACCATTGGTTGATAGACAACCTAGTTCAAACACAAATACAATCATGTTATTTTCCTTGCATCAAATATTTAAAAGCGAGTATTTTTATATGTGTGCACAGTACCTGTTCACATTGTTGCGGTAGTACTAGTGTGTCCTTCCTACTTTGCCAAAACTTTGTGGAGTCAATAGTTACAAAGCCACTTGCATGGCGTTTGATTGTTGCATTAGGGCCTCTTTCCACCACGTCCTTAAACCACTTTACATCCAAAACATACACAAAGAAGCGTCGAAAGTCAAGCATAATAATATCTTGAATTATGCCACAATAATCATCCATGGCTCCATTGGCTCCCTCAAAGCTAGCAATGACGCCGCAATCTTGTGTGTTTCTCTTATCATCAATCCGTTGTGTTCGAAAATGCTTGCCCTCACACCATATAGCATTGAACATAGTGCACTACACCAAGAAAAAATCAATTAAATAAGCAATCTAAATTATAAAAAGCTCCTAACTTATGCATAACATTCTATATACCGACCTTGCTCATGCATCCCCTAGCATACTCCCATTCTTCCAGTGTGATATGCATCCCCTCGTCTTTCTCTGCTTTCTCCATTTCATCAAGTAGCCAATCCACATGAATATCCTCTGGAAGTGCTCTTAGATATTGAGGGTATGGCACACGAGATCCGTGGTGTGTACGAAGGAGGGCCCTTTCTTCTTGTCTTCTTGCCTTTGCATCCTCGTATCTTGTCACCCATCTTTTCATCACATCACTATTAAGCACGCAAAAGAGGTTGATACTATTATGCAACTCCATGTCTATTACTTTGTTGCGTCCTTTCCCTTGAGGCACAATAGAGGTCATCCTTAGGTCTTCATCATCTCTCCATAGTCGTGGGAGAGAGCTATCCACATCAACAAGAAACTCAGAAATATATACAAGTGACTCTTGTACTAACCAACCCTCAGCCATGCTACCTTCGGTTCTTGCATTTTGTCTCACGAAGCCCTTCAAGGTCTTCATGAAGCGCTCCAGGAAGAACAACCATCGTGCATGTATAGTACCGCATATAGCAATCTCATCCACCAAATGCACTATGAGATGTAGTTGGCTTGTGAGAATAGAACATGGAAATGTCTCCTCCACTAAATAAACCGCCTCCATTGACATAACTCAAGCATTCTCAAGCGTGGTGGGATCTATTTCCTGTGAGCTCACATACCTACAAATGAAAAAGTACAGCATATTAGCAATATGCATTCAAATTTGCACGGAGCATTGATATGCATCATATTTTGTATCATGTAAAGTACCTCACAAGCTCGCCCATCTTGTAAATACAATCTTTCACGTCCTTCGATGCACTACGTGAAATGCTAGTAGGTAGTATGAACTGAACCCACGAGGAGGTGGTTGATTAGTTGCTTATAACTATTCACTCACAAATTTAAAAGGAAAAAGATATTATGCACATAAAATACTTACTTGGAGCATCTTGTGCCAATCATGAGATTTCAAGCCATATAATTACTCTACACCTCTTTTCTTGCTCTTTGTAAAGGCTCCCTTCAAACACCTCATGCATCCAGTGGGAGTATGAATTGTAGTAATAGCGCGCTTCACCATCGCCATCTCTAGCTTTGATAACATCCACGATGCACGAGGTAAAAAAACACGCCCATTTGGTCTCTCTTGTGGCCAAGATTCACGCATCCTCCCTGTGGTACGTAAATCCTCCCTTATGCCTACGGAATCTCGTGTCCCATTCAAATGCTCCCAAATGGTAGATGCCACATTCTTGAAGATATGCATGGGATCAAGCAGGTGATTGATCTTGAGGTGGGACCAATATGGTAAACGATAAAAGATGGAGTATCTAAACAAAATAAAGTGTTAGCAGGCAATCTTTATTTCCAGCCAATATAGCACACAATAGTTACAAACCCTTACCGGCTCATGCCAAGTGGTGGAGGAGTCGTGGAACCGTCCCAAATTCTCATCCAATCTCCCGCGGTGAGTGATTGTGGGAGGACTTCATTCCAAGGGGCAACATATCTAGGATGATCAGGTGGGAGAAATCGATGGTGATTCTCATAGATGACCTTATTCAATGCGTCTGCCCGTGAGGCAACTAGCGAAGGACCACAAACAGGACATGCATGGTAACCGGATGTAGTGAGACCTGAACAATAGACGCAATTAAGAGTGGAAGGTGGGTTTAGGGTGCCACATCCTTTGCCTATTCATAATTAGAAATGCAATGCTTACCTGAACACTCGCCATAGTCTGGGAAGTCATGCATCATCCACATCAAGACTGCTTTGCAGTTGAAGTCTTGTGACGAGGTAGGCCTGCTCACATCATGCACCTTGATACCTCTCCAAAGTATCTCTAGCTCGTCAATCAAAGGCTCCAAATAAACATCAGGGTTTTTGACTTTATGTTTCCCTGGAATTAGAAGGGACAGCATAACATGTCCTTTCTTAATAGCCATAGAGGGTGGAAGATTGTAATTCACCAATACCACTGGCCATACACTGTAAGACGTGCTTTTGAGACCAAATGGGTTCACACCGTCCATACCCAATCCAAGTCTCAAGCTCCTAGGTTCTTCCTTGAAGCTTGGCCATGTGTCTTCAATATGCTTTCACGCAGGAGAGTCTGCGAGAGTTCTCCACTTGCCATCAGTTGATCGATGGGAGGAATGCCATGACATGAGCTCTGCAATAGATTTGCACTTGAACATATGTTGGATGCAAGGGATTATGGGAAAATGTCGCAATACCTTACGAGGCACGTCCAAGGTTTTGAGATCTGCTCTATATCTTGCCTCTCCACAAGTAGGACACTCTCTTGCATCCTTATGTAGTCCACGAAACAAAATGCAATCGTTGACACATGCATGGATGCGCTTGTAATCTAATCCTCCAAGAGAGGTCACATGTTGCCTTGCCATATCTCTTGAGGTTGGTAGTTTATTCTCCCTTGGAAGCATTTTACATAGTAGCCTACATGTGAAGACCATAAATGAGGAAAAGCATTCGAGTAATTGACCCACTAGCATAATTCACCATGTTTGCAAAATAGACTTTAAAGCTTACTTGAGTAATGCACTCAAACTTGCATTGCTCCATCCACAGATGGTTTGCAAGTTTAGTAACTCAAGGGAGGCACGTAGAACAGAGAATGTGCATGCCTCAAATAGTGGAGTCGATGCTGCAGTAAAAAGATCATCCTACTCCATGCTATCATCCCTCCCTTGATGGACATATAAATCCCGCACCATATCATCAAACACCTCCTCCTCCACGGCTTCATGAGGTAATGGCGGAGGGCTACTATCACCATCACTCCATCCATCCATAACGGTCCCTCCTGAAGATCCCACCTCATATCACCGATCCTTCGCCTCCTCATGGCGAGCATAGGGCAACATATGCGGATGTGGCACTGCATCCTGTATCAAATTAAAACGGGATCATAACTCAAACATATGAATACCCATAGGTATCTCAATCAACCTTAACTTACAAACCCTTACCCTATTTACGGTCACATCCCATTCTCTATACTTTGAAATATGATTGAGTGTAATCCTGCGTGCACGATACATGTTTCCTCGACATCGATCACACAAACATTTGATTTTTTGCTCCAACCACATTTCGCGATGGTGGATACGGAGGGTTTCATCCTCACTGGAGCTACTTGTTGAAGATGAAGACATCCTACAAACAAACAACCCACCAAATTTGCTTTCTTCAAATGTTTAATTTAAACTCTGTGGCACGTCTAAAGGCGCGTCTAAAACCACGTCTAAGATCACATCTAAAGGCACGTCTAAAGGAGCATCTACTCTGTGTATTTAGATGCGGCTATAGACGTGATTATAGATGTAGCTTTTAAACCTGCTTTTAGCGCGCTCGCTTTGCTTTTCTTATCGGATGGGTGTTCGCAATGAGGCACACCCATTCGATAAGTACTTGGTCAAATAACACACCTAATGGCGTGTTTTTTTGCAGATGTTCATATCATTAGGGAAAAAATGGTGTATAATGCGTGATCGACCATGCAAATCATATCCGATGGTGACAATACTTTGCACGCACCTCAACATAGTTAAAACGGACTTGCGTGCAAAGTGGAGCCCCCATATGATAAGTACTTATTTGAATAACACACCTATGGCCGTGTTTTTATATGGTTGTGCATGACAATAAGGCAAATACGGTGTGTTATGCTTGATCGACAATGCAAAGCATATCCGATGGGCACAATACTTTGCACACACCTTCAACCAGGTGGAATTGACTTACATGAAAAGTGGCATGTCCATCGCATAAGTGCTTGATCGGATAACACACCTAGCAGCGTGTTTTTTTTACGGAGGTGCATGGCACTAAGGCAAAAATGGTATTTAATGCTCGATCGACCATGCAAAGCATATCCGATGGGCACGATACTTTGTACAGACCTTCAACTAGGTGGAATAGACTTACATGCAAAGTGGCATGCCCATCCCATAAGTGCTTGGTCGGATAACATACCTAGCAGCGTGTTTTTTGACGTGTTTTTTGACGGATGTGCATGACACTAGAGCTAAAATAGTATTTAACGCTCGATCGACCATGCCAAGGATATCCGATGGGCACAAAACTTTTTGTACGCCTCAACCTAGGTGGTGTTGAAATGTTCTCAATGAGGCACACCCATCCAATAAGTACTTGGTTAGATAACACACCTAATGGCGTGTTTTTTTGCGGATGTGCATATCATTAGGGAAAAAATGGTGTATAATGCGTGATCGACCATGCAAATCATATCCGATGGTGACAATACTTTGCACGCACCTCAACGTAGTTGAAACGGACTTGCGTGCAAAGTGGAGCCCCCATCTGATAAGTACTTATTTGAATAACACACCTATGGCCGTGTTTTTATATGGTTGTGCATGACACTAAGGCAAAAATGGTGTGTTATGCTTGATCGACAATGCAAAGCATATCCGATGGGCACAATACTTTGCACATACATTCAACTAGGTGGAATTGACTTACATGCAAAGTGGCACGCCCATCGCATAAGTGCTTGATCAGATAACACACCTAGCAGAGTGTTTTTTTACGGATGTGCATGGCACTAAGGCAAAAATGGTATTTAATGCTCGATCGACCATGCAAAGCATATCCGATGGGCAGGATACTTTGCACACACCTTCAACTAGGTGGAATTGACTTACATGCAAAGTGGCATTCCCATCGCATAAGTGCTTGATCGGATAACACACCTAGCAGTGTGTTTTTTTACGGATGTGCATGGCACTAAGGCAAAAATGGTATTTAATGCTCGATCGACTAGGTGGAATTGACTTACATGCAAAGTAGCACACGCATCCCATTAGTGCTTGATTGGATAACATACCTAGTAGGCTCATGTTTTTTAATGGATGTGCATGACACTAGAGCAAAAATAGTATTTAATGCTCGATCGACCATGCAAAGGATAACTTGGCATGTCCATCTGATGAGTACTTGATTGGATAACTTCTCCCACCAATAAATTAAGTACTAATTAAAAATTATAATAAATGAGTAGATTATTAAAAAGAGACTAATATTTATGTAATTGTTGCTACTACAGCTTGCTTGCGAAGGACTCTCACAAAGGAGATGGCTATAGATTTTGTTCCAGGGATGGATGTGATTTTATGTAGCAAAAGAGAAGTAGTTGCATTTGCTACCATCCATGATAGTGATCCCAATTCAGTTTGCCACTTTCGAAGACTTGGCGAAGATAAGGTGGCAGTTACTGTATCAAAGATTCTTAGCGCACATGTTGAGCTAAAGTATAAATGTGGAGATATGGAAACACTTGGAGATGTTATGCCCTACAATACATCCAACAAATCATTTATAGCATGGGACAAAGATGAGACTTATGCAACAGACATTATCAAGAATACAAAGTGCACCACCTTGGATTTTACTATAGGGGACATTTTACAAATGAGATCATTTGCAAATAAGACTATAGCAGAAGGTGAAGTATTGGGATTTGAACAAGTGGAGCAATGGTCATTTGCACAGATGAGGATTCTAAAAGTCACTGATGATGGTATGGTTGATAACATAACATCCTTATGTGATCCCTACTATGAGGTAGGCAAGAATATGAGATGGAGCATGCAATTTTTAAACATGAGAAAGAGGCACGTGATTTTCAATGATAAAGACAACGTATACTACAATATCAAAGGACCTAAAAAGCGTGCCCATGTGCCAGGCTCTATCACTTCAAATGTGGATGATTTCAATATACTCAATTATAGAAGTGACATCTTATCTAGAGTGGATGAGTTCATTGGTTCCGAGAAACAAAATGATTTTAGAAGCGAAGCCTTATCTGGGGTGGATGAATTCTTGCACAGTGAGAAGGGCAAAGGTTTCAATAGCGATGTCTTGTCAAGTGTGGATGAGTTCATGCATATTAACAAGCCTGGTGTCAATCAAGGTTGTGGATTTGTGAAAGCCATGCAAGATGTCCCAATGAGTGATGTTCTCTGAGGAGTGGAAGAGTTTCAAGGTTCTCAATACTCTCGTAGAATATTGAATTCATTGAATGGTCCTAAGAGTATGTTAAAAACGAGGATGAGATCAACAGAGGATTATTCAATATTTAACTTTGATTGTGATATGGACAAGGATGCAACGACCAATCATGGATGCTTGGTTACAAACAAATGTGAGGAGAAGAAGTGCATAAATACAGATAACAACGTGCACGAGGAACGAAAACGGTCATACATATGCATGAAGAGAAAGCGAATCCAGGCAGATCCACAAAAGCAACCAAAGAGGAAGAGAGTAACGAAGGAGGAGAACATGTTAAATGCATTGGGATATCTATGTTGCAAGCGAAGATGTATGCACTTCATTGATCTTGCAGACATCAGGGAATGTAGAGGACATGTGTGGCAAAGAAGAGGAAGCGAAAGAAATGAATACCTTCTCACAAGTCTCTCTTGCTTTCTTCAGAATGGCAATAAAAGGCTAAGTTCAAGACAAAAGGTAAAACCTCTCGTAAATGGAAAAAGGATTTGCAATAAGGCATATCGCAATATTACTGGATTATCCCATGGTACATATTGGGATTTAGTCACCAAGGCAAAGGGCGGCAACAAATTTAGCATTCACGGTAATAGAGGAAGGTCCAAATCAAGAATCTCAACTGTCAGGGCATCAGCAATTTTGCAAGACTTCATACATGAAAATGCTTTACCTCAACCCCATATATCTACCAAACTCCCTAATGGTGATGCGATCACTGAAATGCACCTTCCAATGGGCTTGACAAAGCTCGAAGTATTTGACTCTATTGCAGAAAAGCAAAGGCAAAGAGGGGATGCCGTAGCTTCTTCTCATACTTTGTATACTCTTTGGAAGAAGAACTTTGGATATGTTAAAATCCCAAGGAGGCAAAAAATGTCAAAGTGCAATGTCTGTGATGATTTAAAGCGAGCGATTGAGAGTGCAACATGTCCAAATCAAAGGGAATTATACAAAAAAAACCAAAAATCTCATCATGACCTTATTCGACATTCCAGACAAAAATATGCATTTTGGAAGGAGCAAGCTTTTTCGCATCCTAATGACTACATGTGCCTTATTGTAGATGGCATGGATCAGAATACAACAACATTGCCTCGTTTTGTTGCCACTCCACCTAAATTACAAGGAAAGCACTTTCTAAAGACACATCTATGTGGTGTGTTAGTGCATGGAATTAAGATCTTTGCAGATATATGGATTGATTCCTTGCATCTACATGATAGCAATCAAGTTGTAACATCTATTATGAAGGCAATTCGCAATGTACATGCTGAAAAAGGTCGCCTGCCACCAACTTTGAGAATACAAGCTGATAATTGCTGGCGAGAAAATAAGAATGTACTCATGTTTGCATTCTGCTTCATGCTAGTTGCTCATCGAATCTTCAATGAGGTCGAATGTGGATTTTTGTATGTTGGGCATACACATGAGGATATCGATCAGGTTTTTAGCACAGTCTCAAGGGAGCTTAAATGCAAGGATGTGGAGACAATAGATGACTTGGTAAGTTGGTGGTCGTAAGGAAAGTACAGTATGTGAGAGGCTCGAAAGAATGTATGATTGGAAGAGCTTCATTCTACCTTTCATACAAACGGGTGGTGATGCATTGACAGGTCATACCAATCCACACTACTTTCGTTTTTTTTTTAAAGATGAAAAACCCGTAATGCAATGGCAACAGTATTCTCATGATACAAAATGGGAACCTGAAGAACCTTACAGTCTCTTAACTTCAATTCCCAGTAAGGAAAGGTATCCAACATGGGCTCCTATACAAGAATTTAATGAGAGGTCTAATTGTGAAATAGAAGGATTAAAAGCATTTATTACATACAAAGAGGAAATGCTCCGGAGATATCCTGATTCGAAGCCTACTTGGAGAGAACACACTACCACTGTAATTAACAAGACATGAAATTTAATAAAGGACCTTGAGAGAATGCGAGGCTCAAAGGATGTCAAGGAAGAATGAAATATGTTTTGGCCAAATGTTCATAACGATTTGCGCCCAGCTCCAGTCTTTGAAAATGAATTTGTATCATTACTCCCACGTCCATATTGTGGACCGAAGAAGAGAGAGTTTATGCCACAAGTAGATATAGAGGTCGATTGTTTTGTTGTGGTTCGGCCATCGGATGATGAATATGAGAATGTGAAGTTTTGGGTTGCAAAAGTAGTTGATGTGCAAAGAGATGACCAAGGGAGAGCTACAACATTTACAGCGGTATGGTATGAGCCAAAGGGCAGGAAGGAGAATATGGATAACAACACATTATATACTAATTGTATAATGAAGGAGTGGGTCCCAAATGATGAAGCGGTCTCTCAAGTTTCGACGGAGACAATCATAGTGTCTTGGCATTCAAGGGCAAAGAAATCAAAGAAGCACATGGGATATGAGGTAGAAGGAAAAATAAAAATACCACAACAAACTATTTTGCATATACACGAATTTTTAAGGATGCTCGCCATGGAGGAAGTAGAAGGAGACAACGCAAATGAAGAATGTCCATGATTAAAGCTTTGTATTGAAGTCCATTGAAGGATTTTATTTGGGTACTAGGCAAGGAGCCAATCCAAGACAATTATAATCAGAGTCATCACCTCCTATGTCAAATGAGAGTCAAAATATGCAGCACTGGATGTCACGCAAGGGTCAAGGCTTGCCAAGACAATAGGGAGTTAATGCATATGGCACTTGGCAAGGGACTATCACATTGAGCAATAAGACAATGGGGAGTCAATGCACCCAAGGGGCAAGGCTTGGCAAGATAACTTGTGGGAGTTAATGCAGATGGCACCTGTATTTTGCACTGGATGTCACCCAAGGGTCAAGGCTTGGCAAGACAATAGGGAGTTAATGCAGATGGCACCTGGCAAGGGACTATCGCATTGAGCAATAAGACAATGGGGAGTCAATGCACCCAAGGGGCAAGGCTTGGCAAGACAAGTGGGAGTCAAATTATGCAGATGGCACCTGGCAAGGGACTGTCGTGACATTGATCAATAAGACAATGGGGAGTCAAATTATGCAGATGGCACAAATTGAGGCTCTTTAAGAGCAACAATTTAAATTGTAAACATATGTTCAATCTATATCATTTTGGATATAAAGACTCTAGCTGAGAGCAACGTCTCTCAATGTAATCATATAATAATAGCTATAATTGCTATTATACCTCTTTGGTTCAGTACAAAACTTGGGTCTTATGGCATCATGTCTTCTTTCTATTTATTAAAAGTTTTGCTAAATTTTGTGCATATTGCCGAGTGACAATGTTATTTTCATGAAATATTTAAGTCTCCTTTCATGGATTTTAAATTTATCACGTCAACGAAAAACGTCAAGGAAAAATATTAAAAATAATTAAATTAACAAATAACTTAGATATAGCTAGAATTTCTAATATAGGATTATTTCAAAGTCTTGCATGTTGGTGCAAAAGTATAGATTGAAAAAACAATATTTTTATGTGAATATGATAGTGCCACAAAGTGAACATTTGATTTGGGAAGGAAAAACGTCAAGGCAAAATATTAAAAATAATTAAATTAACAAATAACTTAGATATAGCTAGAATTTCTAATATAGGATTATTTCAAATTCTTGCATGTTGGTGCAAAAGTATAGATTGAAAAAACAATATTTTTATGTGAATATGATAGTGTCACAAAGTGAACTTTTGATTTGGGAAGAATATTTTCAGAAAGTATAATTTTGATTTGGGAAGGATATTTTCACAAAGTAAAGTTTTCATTTGGGAAGGATTTTTGGGCTTCGTCCAAGAACAACACAAAAAGTCCAAAATTAATGAAATAGGTGTTATATTAGCAATATGCATTCAAACTTGCACGGAGCATTGATACGCATCATATTTTGTATCATGTAAAGTACCTCACAAGCTCTCCCATCTTGTAAATACAATCTTTCACGTCCTTCGATGCACTACGTGAAATGCTAGTAGGAAGTATGAACTGAACCCACGAGGAGGTGGTTGATTAGTTGCTTATAACTATTCACTCACAAATTTGAAAGGAAAAAGATATTATGCACATAAAATACTTACTTGGAGCATCTTGTACCAATCATGAGATTTCAAGCCATATAATTGCTCTACACCTCTTTTCTTGCTCTTTGTAAAGGCTCCCTTCAAACACCTCATGCATCCAGTGGGAGTACGAATTGTAGTAATAGCGCGCTTCACCGTCGCCATCTCTAGCTTTGATAACATCCACGGTGCACGAGGTAGAAAAACACGCCCATTTGGTCTCTCTTGAGGCCAAGCTTCACGCATCCTCCCTGTGGTACGTAGATCCTCCCTTATGCTTGCCGAATCTCGTGTCCCATTCGAATGCTCCCAAATGGTAGATGCCACATTCTTGAAGATATGCATGGGATCAAGCAGGTGATTGATTTTGAGGTGGGACCAATATGGTAAACGATAAAAGATGGAGTATCTAAACAAAATAAAGTGTTAGCGGGCAATCTTTACTTTCAGCCAATATAGCCAATCTTTACTTCCAGCCAATAGTTACAAACCCTTACCGACTCATGCCAAGTGGTGGAGGAGTCGTGGAACCGTCCCAAATTCTCATCTAATCTCCTGCAGTGAGTGATTGTGGGAGGAATTCATTCCAAGGGGCAACATATCTAGGATGATTAGGTGGGAGAAATCGATGGTGATTCTCATAGATGACCTTATTCAATGCGTCTGCTCGTGAGGCAACTAGTGAAGGACCACAAACGGGACATGCATGGTAACCCAACGTAGTGAGACCTGAACAATAGATGCAATTAAGAGTGCAAGGTGGGTTTAGGGTGCCACATCCTTTGCCTATTCATAATTAGAAATGCAATGCTTACCTGAACACTCGCCATAGTCTGGGAAGTCATGCATCATCCACATCAAAAAACGGGATCATAACTCAAACATATGAACACCCATAGGTATCTCAATCAACTTTAACTTACAAACCCTTACCCTGTTTACGGTCACATCCCATTCTCCATACTTTGAGATATGATTGAGTGTAATCCTGCGTGCACGATACATGTTTCCTCGACATCGATCACACAAACATTTGATTTTTTCCTCCAACCTCATTTCGCGATGGTGGATACGGAGGGTTTCATCCTCACTAGAGCTACTTGTTGAAGATGAAGACATCCTACAAACAAACAACCCACCAAATTTGCTTTCTTCAAATGTTTAATTTAAACTCTTTGGCGCATCTAAAAGCGCATCTACAGTCGCATCTAAAGGCATGTCTAAAGGCGCATCTACTCTGTGTATTTAGACGTGTCTATAGACGCGCCATTAGACACGATTATAGATGCGGCTTTTAAACTTGCTTTTAGCGCGCTCGCTTTGCTTTTCTTCACATTACTTATACTTCACGTGGCTTGCTTCCTTCCTTATTAGCAGATCCACAGTTTCGACCCTTAAGAGGAAGACTCCCATACTTACTTCCAAGCTTACACTTAAGAGGAAAGCACCCACACTTACTTCTAAGATTAAAGGAGAGGAGGACAAACAAGGAGGAGAAGCAACTTTGAAAAAGAAGAAGAACCTTCCATACCTCTATCCAAGTAAGTCCTTTTGCAGTTGATCTTGTTTGGAAGTTTGCTCTCTTTAGATTTGTACTTTCTCATATCCAAGAAGCGCATGATCTAGGTATCAGTGTCACATTTGTGTGTCAGGCGCAATGTCCTTTTCTACTTTTTAGAAATCCCATCTGTCGGAACACGTCCATAGGCGCGTCTCAGAGCACGTCTAAAAGTGCATCTACAGGTGTGTCTAAATGCACGTCTAGCCTATTTGCAGACATAGACAGACACGTCCATAGATGCTCTGTTAGACGCTCTGTTAGATGCTCTGTTAGACGCTCTGTCAGACACGTCTATAGCCGCGATAATCAAATGCGTCTATAGACGCGCTCCGACAGTAAGCCTCTCTTCCCTTTCCCTTTCTTCTCAGCTCATCAGTAATAGATTTTTTTTCTTTTTTCCAGTTCAACATGTGGCCAGGAAGCACTTCCAGCTCACCTGATCCCCAGGATTCTATTTGGAAGGACTTATATAACCTTTTAGGGCACCCTCCTAGTCCTGTAGAGTTATACGGGTATATGACGGGTACTCTAAACACTCCCCAGGAGTTAGCACTACAGACTCCAAACCACCCCACACCGCCTGAGATCACCCCAACGGAGTCAGCACAGCTGTCTTATGCCCCTTCTTATGCCCCTTCCCCCATACTGTCTTATGCCCCTTCCCCCATGCTGTCTTATGTCCCTTCTACCATCCTATCTTATGCCCCTTCCCCCATGCTGTTAGGAGGTCCTTCTATCTCGCAGAGCCGTCGACGTACTCCTATGTTGTCGAGACTTGGTTCTCTAGCTATGAGTGGTCAGCATAGTCCTGTGCAGTCTCCAGCTACGAGTGGCCAGTGTACGAGCTCGAAACGACATGGTAGCAGGTGTAGTAGCAGGGAGAGCGGTGGGGGATGCATGGCACAATGCTTTGGGAGGGGTGGCGGTGGGGACGGTGATGATTCAGATGATTTAGACGTGCCTACGGGTGATGGTACGACTTATTATGACATCACTCAGACAGGAGGCATCTTGATGGATGTGCAGGGGAAGGACATCATGGCCTTCATGCGCTCTATAATTGCTAACAATTACAGAGATTGCTTTATCCACTAAAAAGACTAGCCAAAGAGGTTGGCTGATGAGACCTTCGCTGTTGTTCGCTCTAGGTATCCTAACCCCCCCAATCGCCAGTTCACAGATAAATGGGCCAAGTCAAAGATTGTTACGATACCTGGCAATAAAAGATCTTCGCTTAAGAGGTAGGCACTAGCGGAGCTTGCTAGGCTTGAGGGAGGTCAACCACCCAGGGGCCCGCCCCACACCGCTCATAACCATGAGTGGAAGAAAGCAATGAAGTCAACGAGGGAGGACCCCAGTCTGCAGCACGTGGAGGCACGGAGGATCCAGATGGAGGAATATGGAAGCACGCATTTTGGAGCAGGGGGTGTTGAATCATGGGAGGCCCAATTTGTAAGTATCGATCTCAAATTATATTGCTTATGTAGTTTATTAGGAGGTTGTTTCTTTGTACTAATCCCTCCGCAAAGTTTGTCGTCATGCAGCTTGAGGTCGTGGGCAGATACCCTGCTCCTGTGGAGACAGCCTACCACCACCATCATCGCAGAGGAGATACATGGAGGCACTTCTATGATGACGGGTTGATTACTGAGGAACAGTATACCCGGGCTACTGGAGCGGCCCCCGAGGTATTTGAAAGTAATTAAATAATGCCAAAATTATAAGTAAAGATTTGATTGTTCATACATTGATATATGTTGTCCCTTGTTTACAGGCCCATGCACAAGACGATGAGGAAGACGAGGAAGGAGGCGCAGAAGGGAGCGTGGAAGGGAGCGAGGACCTAGAGAACATAGATTAGTCATAGAAGTAGTGCTAGCTACTCTTTTTTGTACTTAAAGCCACTGGCTTGGCTTCATGCCTCTTGTATATACACTCCTCTTATTTTTTGTACTTGAAGCCACATGACGTGGCTTAGCTTCCTTATTTTTTGTACTTGAAGCCACATGACGTGGCGTAGCTTCGTGCTATATGTATATACAAGCACTTTTTGAGCTTTCAATTTTATTGCATCTTGGAGTTGTAATGTTTTATTTGGAATTGTAATTAAAATGCGGCTGGCTGTAAGAATTGAATTACACAATGTGGATATGGGATTCTTGTAACTATATAGCATACACAACATACACAGCATTCTGTAAATTAAAAAATAAAAAATAAAGCGCGTCTATCAGTGCGTCTATAAACGTGTCTATATATGCGTCTGTCTGTTCGACAAGCGTCTATATTTGCATCTATAAACGTGTTTATAAGCGCGTCTATTTAAGCGTCTAAGTGCACGTCTATACGCACGTGTGTCTGATATATAGAGGCACAGATAGACGCGGGTCTCCAGATGCGAAAATAGATGCGCAAATAGACGTGCCCATAAGTTTTTTATAGGACTACAATATTTGAGAAATGGATTGCCTAATGATTATAGTTTCCATCATCTATTTTGCTGGTTAAAAATCATTCTTGTAACTGTATATATCCACAATTCACCATTGAAGGCAGTGGGAGTTGTAGTCCTACTAACACATTGCATCATACATCATTCCTCGCTTGGTCGTAACATTATATTTGATAAGTAAAGATGATTTACTTCTATCTCCATGATTGGGAGTATTTCATACATATGCTGTAGGCCAGAGATTAAACATTATCTTGTAAAAATATAGTTCTGTCTCGACTATGACCATCAAGCTCTCATTATCAGTTTTCCCACTTCATCTTTTTCATTTAGAAAAAGTTTTAAGACCTTAATTCCTTTCATCAAACAAATCCCATTCTCTTATTGACTACTTAGAACGTCGTTTAGAGTAAGTGACCCTTCTGTTAGTATGCTCAAGGGTACCGTATTGATCAGCATGCTGTTGTAATAATGGAGATGCCGGTGCTCTAGCCCTAAAACTAGTGACAACAATCCTTTTCCATCAAAGATTGTAGTGTGGTGAGCCTTCCTATACTGGCCAACTCTCTATACTCCTGCGTGGGAAAATAGAAGCAATAGATGTTCTCCTTTGACACAAACAAAAGTAGAAGAGGCGATATCATAAAATGCGAGGGTATATGAGTCCTAAGAATAGCTTTTGGGTGAATCATAATAAGGAGTCCAGTAGTCGTTGTAATGTGGAGCAATGTGGAACAATCAGCGTACTGTTTTTTGATGAGCCAACATTCTTTTAGTAGCACAAGGTCTCATAGTCCGACACTTGATGGTCACTAACGCCCATCCACTGCTGCTGTTGCAATGACTGTCCCCTTCAACGGACCTTATTACTTGGGTTATGACCCTCATTACCTTCATGCTCACATAGCAGATACTTCCTGTGGACTAAACCATGCACTAGTTGTGGTGAAATAGTGTGAGTGCGTGCCCTGGCATGCATGCGAGTAGATGATTATCAAAGCAATACACATATCACAGAATTAATAAGTAGCACAGTGGGACTAGGGAGCATATTTTTCATATATGGCCGGCGGTCCGGAGCTTCCCCAGGCCATCAGATGGTACTCCACTCTATCGTTGTTATGATATTCTTCTACCAGGAAAAGACACGGGCATTCGTATGAGGCGTGCACTCATATAAGACGTCGCAATTAACTTCTTGAAGATGAAACTGGCTGTCTAACGTCCTGATTCCATTGTTCATTCATAGTATATAATGACTTGACTATTTGTGGTTCCTCCATTGTTACGGGAGAAAGGAAACGAATGAGCAAACATATTGCACTGAGGTAGTACTGGGTAAAAATTAGAGTCGTATGGGCTACGAGGTGGAGTCACAATCCCGCATCCAACTGCACCAAGCAGCTTGCTATGCTTCTTTACTGATGGAGCCCTCCTTGTGCTTTTAAACAGCACTCAGGCAACTCACTTCATCGAACGAATATCAGAACCTCTCCATATGCTAGATGTTCTAAAGATAATTGAAGATCCTACATCCGTTAGCAATCCAACATGCTTCAAGCACTTTTCAACAAATCTTGTATTTCGTGTGCGGTTGTATGATAAATCCTCCAAAGATGCTCAGGGCATGAGAGGCGCATGAGCTTCTTCAGACCTATCATATTGAACGAGCTTGGTCACACAATCGGCGGTCTTCTTTATGAACAATATTATCATTATCAATCCAGTATGGGAGAAAGCGTCTCACTTCCCCACAAGCATACCATGTTGAGCGCATCCTTGTGAGACTACGAGGTGGAGCATATACATTAAGCGTGGGTGAGTGACCTTCCCTGTGCAAAGAGGTGGTCCTTAGGTCATAAGAGAGATTATAACATGAACGTTCATGCTGTCGTAGTATGCAAAAGGGAGATAAGGGTAGTTGGGCCTCATCATCTCCCCCTAACGAACGTGAGTCATTTTTGATACCCAGGCTTTTTGCATTCGATATGAAAGCGGAAAAACAGTGTGGCAATTCGTTGTCGCACAATTTTCTCGACCGACTAATAGCGGATTGGCTTCCCGGTGCTTCATCAAAGCACTCAGCACTACCTCCTATTCATTAATCTTACTGAGGGAAGAACGAGAAGAACTACCGTTGAAGTGGGCTACTCCTAACATGCTGGTAAATGAGGGATACTCTCCTTGTACATTACTGGGAGGAAGGGAAAATGGAGCAACATGCAACACATTCAAAGGTAGAAGGGGGGGAAAATGAAGAGCACTATCTTTGGTTTGTGGCTTCGTTTTCAAGCAATGTTTCTTACTTGGTCGCCTTCCATGCCTTCGACGTTTTTTGCTTATCATCCCAAGGAGGTATGGGGACTTGAATTCCGTGTTGACCTTAGTACTTCGTAGTTTGTGCATCATCAGGCCTTAACTCTGGCCAACCACTCATCTACAGAGCTCAAAGAGGATCCAAGGTACACTGAGAAGCGAGCTCGCTGAGGGAGCCGTTTATCTTCCATGCACACTTGTCTAGAATAATACAGTCCCTTGGGTAAACCCTTAGGGTATTCATGGGCACATGGCTCATGATCCCTATCGTACCTTTGCCGGGTTTCAAATATACACGTTCCTGCTCCATGTTCCTATGGGACATAGTGCATTGTATTATGTGTTTCCACGCCTTGTCCTTTCATGATAAATTGAGGTTCTTGTAAATTAAGTCCCTCCATCTTTTTCATCCACGTGGATAGCATGGTACTATTACCCAATAGTTAATAGGGTGTTAGTATTTGAAGTTGGTATGTCTATTAGGGTACAAGGACTATCTCATGTCTATATTCTCGGGTCTTCCATGGTCCACTATAATCCCATGGCATTACCCCTTCCTTTTTTTGTGTTTTTATAGGGTCATTTGGTTAATGTACCCTATCCCTCTCTTGCTATATATGGTATATTGCCATGTGTAGTGCTTAGCTTATCCGAGGACGCCCTTGAAAATATTGCGAATTAAAATGTTCCTTTAGTCTCATTATCTATAGTTACCCTACAACCCAACTCAATTGTGCACTTTGGGCTCTGTTCCTATGGAATGTTATCTGTACGCTTAAGTTTTTGTTTACCTTTTTCCCTATCTAGCCATAGCCATTACTTCTTAGGGTTGGTTCTGTGCATTAAGGCTTTATTAATGTTCATTTTATTAGAACTCTCCATCCTAAATAATGTTTCCTACATGTCTACAAGAAACATTTTATTAAAACCCGCCATGTACACAGTAAATAATGTTTCCTAGATGTCTACAAGAAACATTTTGTGCATCTTTGACTTCACAATTTTAGCAAACATTCTCGAGGGGCCAAAAAAACAAGAGCCCACACAAGTATTTGTCACCCAAGTAGGATATCTTGGATACAGTCGTATGGTAACTCCAAAACTTATCCTTGCTCATTTCACAAACCTTAACTCTCAACTTGTGGAGTAAATTTGCACTATTTGCATGGGTATCCATGTGAGCCATGACCATAGCCGACCATATTGCTACACTTGTGATTGTATGCAGCCCATTTTCCAAACTCCTAATTTGATAGGGAAAATAGTGGAATGTGAAGGTGATGATTTCCATTCACTTGCGTGGTATCCATGTGGACAGTATTCTACCACTAGAAGCACCTTTCTTGGATCTTCACAGTGAGTGTTCTTTGGGTTCACTCAATGCTTCATTGCATTAAGTAGTGGTACTTTCACAATGAACAGGTCAGGCCATGTCATAGGGTTTGAGAAGAATGTATGATTCCAAAAGACATGAGTAATGTCCTTGTGTCAACACACACTACTACACACAGATCCTATTGCGACGTTTACATACCGACATTTAGCGTCCGCTTAGCGTTAATCGTTGGTATGAAAAGAGGGTTTCCTAAAGCATCGCTATATAGCGACGCTTGCCAAAAGTTGCTATATAGCAACTTTTAAGTGTCGCTATATAGCGACACTGATATACAATTTTATAGTGACGTTTTTCCAGAGAGGTTTTCCAATGATAAATTTTTTAAAATTTTCATACATGTTTGAGCTCATAGAGAATAAAAAAATGAGAGCATGTACATCAAGCCTTTGAAGCTCATATAATCATGTCCAAGTTTGAGATGAGAAAAATCAATTAAGAGCATTTACATCAACTGTTTCATCTTGAGCCAAGTCTAAGGTGCCAAACAAGTCTATCTCCATCTCTATACCGAGTTGATCTCCTATATCATCATCGTACTCTAGCATCATACGTTCACCTAAAAGTATTTGATCATCTTCTTCAATAAAGTGTGGTGATGCTTGATGATTGTTGTCTTCTTCCTCAATATCGTGATCTCCATCTTCCTCCCGTGCAATGTCATTATGCGCATCTTCCTCTTGGCTCATATGGTGATCTACATCTTCTTCGCTATATTCATCAATTGGATCCGGCATTGGTAGTGGCATCTCCATATCCACATCTCGATCTTCAAAAATTTGCTTACTTTGTGGTGCAACTTGGATCACGTACCACAATCTTGGATCAAAACGATCCGGATGAAAAACCACCTATATTGAAGATGGGTGCCAAATGTCATCAATTATATATATGAAATTATACTCAAGTACATGTATCAATGGACTTTAAAAATGAAAGCTTCGACTAATTAAATCATTAGTATGCACCTGCTCACAGTGCTCAGGAAGAACAAAAGTATCACTTTCATCGGTCCAATGTTTGGTGGAGTCTATTGTAAAGAGACCGCTACTATCTTTTCTCACTGTCGCATGGAGACCGTTGTAAGTAGTTCCAAACCATTTTACATCAAGAATGAAAATAGTAAATTGTCTGAAATCAATTTCATAGATGTCGCGTATGGTTCCACAATACTCCAACTGTGAGGAGAGAAGATTGGTATCCAAAGCACTTGCTCGGCTATCTTGTGTGAAGTTAGCCATGACTCCACAATCATACGTTACTCTCTTTGAATCGATGCATTCCACACGAAAATGTCGTCCATATGACCATAATGCACTGTACTTTTTGTACTGTAAAAGAGCACCATTAAAACAATGAAGATGCATCTATTTTATAGCATATATTGCCACAAATAATTACTTAATTATGTCAAGAGGTAAGAAACTTACATGCACCATACATCCAGATGATAACTCTCGCTCGCACTCGTTTATTGTCTCTCCATCACGTTCGGCTTTACATAGAGCCAGTTGTAGCCAATCAAGTGACATGTGAGTAGGGAGAAGAGCCAGATCCTGTGGATATGGTTATGATTGCCTGTACATTACTCTGAATCTCATCCTTGCAAATTTTATTCTTTCTGCTTTGGCCACTTCATATCTCTCAATCCACTTCTACATCTCAGGGCTATTGAGGATACAAAACTTATTGAATTTCTCCATTTGCTCTTCTCTCATCTTTTTTTCAATCCCTTTTCCTTGGGGAACCTCGCCAACGATGCGATCATCATCCTTGTTGTGGCAAGCTTGCGGCATATCGGGATCTGTGGATGCGAGAAACTCTGTGATATATATACTAATGACTCTTGCACAAGCCATCCCTCTGCCATGCTTGCTTCCGGTCTTGCTCTTTGTCTTACAAATCCCTTTAAATTTTATCACAATTATCGGTACACTAATTCTACTTAGAATACCTATAAGACCTTGTGCCAATCATGGAACTTGAGGCCACTAAGCTTATTGTCCTTTGAAAATGCTCCTTTCAAGCAACGCATGTACCCTGTCGGTGTTTGAAAAGAGGCAATGTCTGCCTTGACTGCTGCCTTCTCCCTCGTAGAGAGGATCCACGTTGCTTTTGGGAGGACAACTTTTCCCAAAGCATGCACTTGGGGCCACAAACGAGACATCCTATTCATAGCACGCAAGTCTTCTCGCACTCCTCTCGAGTCCTTGGAACCAACCAAGTGTGCCCAAATAGTAGCCCCCACATTGTTGAAGATATGCATGGGATCCAAGAGATGATTGATTTGTAATTGACCCCAATAAGGAAGTGGATCAAGTTGACCTCCACGTGCGAGATGGTCGAGCGGAAGGTATCCAGCATGACCTTCATAAACATTTTTCCTCATATTTTTGGAATAGCGTGCAAGCGATTTTAGAGCCGGTCAGGACAAGCATGGTACCCACTTGTAACAAGTCCTGCACGCGTCCATGAATGTGATCAAAACAAGACATGCATGCGAAAGAGAGTCAAAAAAGCATAATCCCTCATTGTACATGTAAAGACACAACCACGTACCTGCGCACTCTCCATATCCTGGGTAGTCATGCATGGTCTACATCAAGATACCCCTAACCAAAATATCATTGGTATGTCTAGGAGCTCTAGAAATATCAAAGACCTGCACTCCTCTCCATAATATCTGTAACTCCTCTATCAAAGGTGCCATGTACAAGTCCATGTTTTTTGCCTTGTACTTTCCTGGCACAAGTAGTGCAAGCATGAGGTGTCCCTTTTTTATTGTTAGCCATGGTGGGATATTGTAATTCACCATGACTATGGGCCATGTCGACCAAGATGTCGAGCGTAACCTGAAAGGATTCATGCCGTCCATGGCTAGCCCAAGATGTAAGTTGCGTGGCTCCCTCGCAAAGTCCGGCCACTGATTATCTATGTGCTTCCAAGCTGCACAATCTGCGGGAATCCTCAATGTGTCATCAGTGGACCGATGAGATGCATGCCATGTCATCAACTCCGCTATGGATTTGCATCGGAACATGTGTTGTATTCTTGCAATGATGGGAAAGTGTCTGAAGACCTTTACCGGTATTTGCTCACCCTACAAGTCATCTCTATATCATTGCTCCCCACACTTTGGACACTAGCCAAATCTCCATGCTCACGACGAAAGAGAATACAATCATTACGGCAAGCATGGATGGTATCATAATCCATACCCACCGTTGTTAGCATCTTTTTCGCTTCATCTCTTGATGCGGGCATGGTATTTGGTGCAGGCAACATCTTCTGGAGCAACCTATGACAATTCAAAACATACATAGGCTTCGAACACTGATGATTCGGTATACACTATCCAAATGATGATTCTCAAAACAAACAATATCCAAATAATGAGTCAAATTAATGCAAGAGCTAACCTCATTTTAAGGCCGAGACACTTGTATCCGACCACCCATACTTTACTTGTAGATTCAAGATTGAGAGACAAGCATGTAGTTTAGACATCCTGGCAACCTCGTACAATTGTGTTGATTGCAACTCTCGCATTTTGACCTCAGACTTTGACATCACGTGTACATGGGATGTAGTGCCCCTAAAAATGGAATCCATCATGTCGACCATACCCTCGTCATCATCTGGGAGACTACAGTCTTGCTGAAAGTGAGAAGGTATATGACCCTCGTCACCCTCCTCATCCTGTTTTAAGATTTCGTGTAAATATAAGATCTTGTATTTCCTGGTATACAATAAGACTGCCAACTTAAATAGCTTTGACTTACCGATGGTCCATCAACACGTGCAACACCAACGGTGGGTATTGGTTCCGGCTCCTCCCCATACATCCACAAGTGGCGCATGATAATACGACTTTGATGTCATACTTCTCGCTTGCAATGAGTGCAATGATAGTATAACCTCTCCATAAGCCACTTCGTGCTCCGAGGCATTGGCGCATCATCGGACCAGCTTCGACTCGTCCCTTCCATCTACACTTATAAAATCAAAACATAAGCATGAAGAAGAGATATTAACAGTTATAAAATAGCATCTATGAGCTTTTCTTCATGCTATAACAAAAAAGTGACTGTAAGCGTCGCTATAGAGCATAAGCGAAGTAGACATATGCTCATGCATAAGCATGAGCATATGTCTCTTCTTTTCCCCTTCTCTTATTCTCTCTTTCCCCCTTCTCGCTTTCCTTTCCCCTTTCCTTTCCCTCTTATTCTCTATTTTCCCCTTCTCTTATGCTCATGCATAAGCATAAGCATGAGCATAAGAAAATGAGACATAAGCTCATGCTTATGCTTATGCGCATGAGCATAAGCGAAGTAGACATATGCTCATGCATAAGCATGAGCATATGTCTCTTTTTTCCCCCTTCTCTTATTCTCTCTTTCCCCCTTCTCGCTTTCCTTTCCCCTTTCCTTTCCCTCTTATTCTCTATTTTCCCCTTCTCTTATGCTCATGCATAAGCATAAGCATGAGCTTATGCTTATGCTCATGCATACGCACGTGCATGAGCATAAGCGAAGTAGACATATGCTCATGCATAAGCATGAGCATATGTCTCTTTTTTCCCCCTTCTCTTATTCTCTCTTTCCCCCTTCTCTTATTCTCTATTTCCCCCTTCTCTCCTTTCCCCTTCTCGCTTTCCTCTCTTTCCCCCTTCTCGCTTTCCCATGAGCATAAGCATGAGCATAAGAAAATGAGACATATGCTCATGCTTATGCATGAGCATGAGCATAAGCGAAGTAGACATATGCTCATGCATAAGCATGAGCATATGTCTTTTTTTCCCCCCTTCTCTTATTCTCTCTTTCCCCCTTCTCTCTTTCCTTTCCCTCTTTCCTTTCCCTCTTCTTCTCTATTTCTCCCTTCTCTTATGCTCTTCTCTCATTTCCCTCTTCTCTTATGCTCTTTTTTCCCCCTTCTCTTCCTCTTATGCTCTTCTCTCATTCCCCCTTCTCTTATGCTCATGCATAAGCATAACATGAGCTTATGCTTATGCTTATGCTTAAGCATAAGCATGAGCATAAGAAAATGAGACATACGCTCATGCTTATGCTTATGCATGAGCATAAGCGAAGTAGATATATGCTCATGCATAAGCATGAGCATATGTCTCTTTTTTCCCCCTTCTCTTATTCTCTCTTTCCTTTCCCTCTTCTTCTCTATTTCCCCCTTCTCTTATGATATTCTCTCATTTCCCTCTTCTCTTATGCTCTTTTTTCCTCCTTCTCTTCCTCTTATGCTCTTCTCTCATTTCCCCCTTCTCTCTTTCCCCCTTCTCTTATGCTCATGCATAAACATAAGCACGAGCATAAGAATGCTTATGCTTATGCATGAGCATAAGAGATTCCTCTTCTCTTATGCTCTTCTCTCATTTCCCTCTTCTCTTCCCTCTTCTTCAAATTCCTCTTCTCTTCCTCTTCTTCTCTTCCTCTTCTTGTCTCTTTGCCCCTTCTCTTATGCTCATGCATAAACATAAGCATGAGCATAAGAATGCTTATGCTCATGCATGAGCATAAGAGAATCCTCTTCTCTTATGCTCTTCTCTATTTCCCCCCTCATCTCTTCCTCTTCTTCTCTTCCTCTTCTTCTCTCTTTCCCCCTCCTCTCTTCCTCCTCCTCTCTTCCTCTTCTTCTCTTCCTCTCTTCCCCTCTCCTTTCCCTCTTCTTTCTCTCTTCTTTCTCTCTTCTTCCTCTTCTCTCCCTCTTCTTCCGCTTCTTTCCCTCTTTGCCTATGCCTATGCTTATGTTTGTTTTTTTGTTTTTTGTTTTCGTGTTTGTGTCTATGTTAGACATGGGATCACGTCGCTCATCCGATGAGTGTGGACAGCCTTGCAGGAGAAGAGCTCATGATCTTTATGCTCTAGAGGACTTTCATTCCTCTCAGTCGACTACCCCGAGGACTACCCCTAGTCCGACTCCTCTCGGACCTAGCACTATGACTACCCCTGGTCCGACTCCTCTTCCACGTAGCACTGTGACTACCTCTCGAGGAACTCCTTTGCTAGCCGCACATGGCTTTGTCGGGAGTGTCGACGAGTTTGTAGCGCAGATGAGCGATGAGGAGGCAGCGAGATTCTTCTCTCTGCTATCTCAGAGGACCTCAGCAATTCCCTCCCCTACACCGACGGGTGGACGTACTGCCCAGCCGTCCCCTCGTGCCCCTTCAACTGAGGGGTCATCACTTGCACATGCCTCTCATAAGGGAAGGAAGAGTAGGAAGGGTGGCTCATGTTGTGCTGACTCGGGAGATGTAGACAAGTCAGCACACTCATGTTCCTACAGGTCTCCAATTGGTCCGGAGACACAGTATCAGTCAGGTCCCTTTCCCTCTCCTACTCCCACTGCTACTCCTCGCTCCGGAAGCGCTCGCATAGCTTCCACTCCTTCTGACTCTACTACCGTCAGTCCTCCTTACTCATTAGGGGATCTCTCCTATCAAATCACAGCTGCCGGAGAGATAATAAAAGATAGAAAGGGCAAAGCAGTGATGGCCACCATGAGGAGGTTGATGAGTCATCACTTCAAGAAGCAAAATAGGGACCATCCCGAATTGTTCAAGGGTCAGAGGAGGGCTGCGAAGAGACGGCTGGACGTCATAGGTACTTTGCACTTTGGTGCAGGCGGACAGTATGCGTTTGAAGCAACCGTGGTAAGTCTACTTCTTCTCATTTAATGTATTGTTCTATTTGTTTTACTACATATTACATGCACTTTACCTAACTCTAACTCTCGTAAATTGGATCCAGAGCAAGCTGCGATGGGTCGTCTTCCTACAGATGCAGAGACGCGATGCGCATTTCAGATAGGAACAAAGCCGTGGTTTATTGAGCAAGAGGCATTGGGAGTGACAGTCGATTGGGCTGAGGTGGCTGCTCGCACGGTATAAGTTTACTCCTACTTGTAATCTCACTTTTTAATTTAAGTTCCAATCTAATTTTTGATTTATATGGTTCACTCTTAGGGTCAAAGCTCAAGCATCCCATCATCAGAGGCGAGCGGTCAACAGAGCCAAGGATCAGATGCACGTGATGAGGATGAGGGAGAAGACGCAGCTGATGAGGACCAAGGAACAAGCCAACAAGACGAGGATGATTCGAATTCACATGAGTAGTAGTGGTAGTAGAATTTTCTTCGCCCTGTATGTCATTTTGTATATCCGCTCATTTGAGCAATTTTGTATCGCCCTTTCGAAAGGGTAATTTTGTTACAAACAATTTGTATATGTCCGACATGTATATATATGCTTTTGTTGCTCATCATTTCACAAGAGCGATTTTGTATCACCCTTTTCGCAAGGGAAATTTTGTTATAAAAAAACTTTGTTTTGTAATTACCAAAAAAAAAAAGGATTAGTGGGGCTAAACAGGGCCATAGCAAGCCCTGTTTAGCCCCACTAACCCTTTTTTTTTAGTTTTGTTAATCATCGCTATATAGCAACGTTTACCAGTGTCGCTATATAGCGACGATTAACAGTGTCGCTATATAGCGATGCTTTATAGCGATGGTTCTTTTCCGACGCTTTTAGCGACTCTTATAGTGACGTTTGCGCCCGTGAAAAAAAAAAATGTAATGTAAAAAGCGTCAGTATTTTCGTCGAAACATGGCCTATGCCTTGTAGTGACATTAGCTTGCTTTGAGAGCTCGATTCCTTTGCCTCTTTGTATGCAAAACTATTATTCTTTTCTTCATTATTGCAAAAGAAGTAGATTTGTTGGAAAAACTTTGCCAATTTTAATCATTTTGCATGATAAAAGAACTTCATTAAACAGACATAATTTGTTTGGAGTGTTAGTGCAACAAAATGTTTTCATCTACTGAAAATTTGCACGAAATGGAGATTGCTTTCAAAAATCATATCATTGCGGATCTTGATAGATTTGATATTGCTTCTAACTCCCCTTTTCTAGAGAAGCACCCTTGCAATACTGACATCATCAAATGCCTAATCGAGCTTATTCCTTTGTACTCACATTCATCATTGTTAGACATGCTTATCCAATCCATTCAAGTGAATGCAAACTCTAGCAACTACTCTTGGAATGTTCTTCACAATGTTGACATTGACTGAAGTAATGACCTCGCTCATGCTAAAGAAACCGAATGGATGGTGACAACTCTTTCAACTTCAAGATCTTTATTATATAGTTGTTTTACTATCTTCTTGAGAATTTTACGTTGCTCCTTCCAACTGATTTGCAAGACAACTACATAATCATAAAAAACTTTCCAAGTTCACTTCGCTCAAACCATTGGCTTCTACACAATTTTACTTGATGAAACTACAACACAATGCAAATTTCTGGTTTTCCTGAAACTCCACATAAAAGAGCATATGTGCCTAGGAGTAACGAACACGAAACCAAACTTGCGTTCATACATCAAAGCAATGCTAACTTAAGTGCCAAAGAACTTGCTATATATTCATTGAAATGCACAAGGAAGTTCCTTACACTATGCAATCCATAATTTGTAGGATATAGAGGATAAAAAACCCAAACATACCAAAGTGCTAAAAATTGAACATTGAGCATGCAATAGATGACATACAAACTGCTAAAGCAAGAGAGCTTTCTCTTACAAGCAATACTACAATGACTCATTTCATAGACCTAAAGAAAACAAACAAAAGAAAATGTTGTCATAATAGTACTATTAATAACTACATAAGGACTATACAAGAGTCTCCGCAAGCTCCTTGCAAAATAAAGCCATCCATGACTACTTTCCTGCTGTACAAGATAATATTGTTCATTGCAAGCTTTCTTCGAAAGAAAAATGCTTATGCTCAATATGTTTGAAATTCTTCGGGTTCGCTCAATGCTTCATTGCATTAAGTGGTGGTACTTTCACAATGAATAGTTTAGGCCATGTCATAGGGTTTGAGAAGAATGTATGATTCCAAAAGAGATGAGTAATGTCCTTGTGTTGACACATTAGCTTGCTTTGAGAGCTCGATTCCTTCACCTCTTTGCATGCAAAACTATTATTCTTTTCTTCATTATTGCAAAAGAAGTAGATTTGTTGGAAAAACTTTGTCAATTTTAATCATTTTGGATTGATAAAAGAACCTTAGCAAGCAAACATAATTTGTTTGGAGTGTTAGTGCAACAAAATGTTTTCATCTATTGAAAATTTGCACAAAATGGAAATTGCTTTCAAAAACCATATCATTGCGGATCTTGATAGATTCGATATTGACGCTAACTCCTCTTTTCTAGAGAAGCACCCTTGCAATACTAACATCGTCAAATGCCTAATCAAGCTTATTCCTTCGTACTCACATTCATCATTGTTAGACATGCTTATCCAATCCATTCAAGCGAATGCAAACTCCAGCAACTGCTCTTGGAATATTCTTCACAATGTTGACATTGACTGGAGTAATGACCTCGCTCGTGCTAAAGAAGCCGAATGGATGGCGACAATTATTTCAACTTCAAGATCTTTATTATATAGTTGTTTCACTATCTTCTTGAGAATTTAACGTTGCTCCTTCCAAGCGATTTGCAAGAAAACTACATAATCATAAAAAACTTTCCAAGTTCGCTTTGCTCAAACCATTGGCTTATACATAATTTTACTTGATGAAACTACAACACAATGCAAATTTTTTTTTTGCATGAAACTCCACGTAAAAGAGCATATGTGCCTAGGAGTAATGAACACGAAACCAAACTTGCGTTCATACTTCAAAGCAATGCTAACTTAAGTGCCAAAGAACTTGCTATATATTCATTGAAATGCACAAGGAAGTGCCTTACACTATGCAATCCATAATTCGTAGGATATATAGGATAAAAAACCCAAACATACCAAAGTGCTAAAAATTGAACATTGAGCGTGCAATAGATGACATACAAACTGCTGAGCAAGAGAGCTTTCTCTTACAAGCAATACTACAATGAATCATTTAACAGACCTAAAGAAAATAAACAAGAGAAAATGTTATCATAATAGTAATATTAATAACTTTATAGGGATTGTACAAGAGTCTCCGCAAGTTCCTTGCATATGTTGTAAAACTTTAACATTTCGCTTGAAGCTACACAAAATGAAGCCATCCATGACTACTTTCCTGTTGTATAAGATAATATCGTTCATTTCAAGCTTCCTTCGAAAGAAAAATGCCTATGCTCAATATGTTTGAAAAGCATTAAAAAAATATTGTGCCTACCTTTTGCCATGTTAACATGCCACTTTGAAAGGAAACACAGCAGAGACGTGTTTTAAATAACATAGAAGTGCAACTTGTTTCAATTCATATAATCCCTTTTGCACAAATACATGAGTTGACATTTAATGTTCAGTACGACCTTAAGGAAAGCACTGTGAATGTATTCGCAGATATTCATAGAGCCCAACGCATCCTCCCACGGTTTCTTATTGATGGCGCAACAACCATGGTTGGTATTAAAAGAAAACTTCAATACACACATTTTTATATGAGTGGCTTAGTAAGGCCTACTCTCATTGATCAGTGCTTTGCATCAACCATAGAAAACTTATTCTTCAAAACCATCAAAGTATGGTTTGTCAAGTATTGTCCTCCACTTGGGTATGCATGCATAAAGCAACAACTGGGTCAAAGACACACAGTATGAACTCAATGTTCTACACATTATAAACGCATCCTTCATGGACACCAATCTTCCAAGTTACTCGTGAATTTCAAATAGGAAAAAATTTCCTCAACACCGTTTGTAGACATCAATTCCCCATACAACTAGCAGCTGCTTGAACAATTCATCATTCGCAAGGGCTTTCCATGGACATGTTGGCATTCGATCCTACCGGCATCAAATCCCATGGCCTTGCTTACACCGCACTCTCACGCATCAAGGATCCATCTAACCTCTTCATCTTGCACACTTTACAAATGAAACTTGTAAAAGTCGACAACGCAGTTTTATAAGAAATTGAACAACTACAAACCACACATGCATGGAAACTCGACTACGTCGACTTTGCCCATCAATACATTGCAATGCCAACTATACAATCCTTGAATACAAGAACATTTGATAAACACAAGGAAGAAGTACCATACTTTGCAATCAAAACATTCTTGCATCACATATACTCTTGTCTACAAGAAACACACATAAAATTACATCATAACCCTAACATTCTAGACTTCAAAGATGTCATTGAGACAACAGGCGTTGAAATTACTACGTACTTCAAAAAAGAACTAACTCTGATTAAGAAAGAATATTACTTCAATGATAGAGTCCAATGCCTCCTAACATTTTTTGAACATTAAACCTCTCAAAACATAGCCATAATAAATGTATATAAGCCATCAACAACAAAAACAAACACTTTAATTATTCATTTACTAGAATGCATACTAGGCAATTTTAATACAAACATTCCCACATATATCTTACGAGACTTCAACGTTCATTACACAACAAAAACAAGTAACATGGACAAACTCCAAAATTTCATGGAACGCTATAACATGAAACAACTTATTTCCCAACCCACTACGATTCACAATTCAACATTGGATCATATTTGGACGGCGGGCAGACTGCAATAACGGATCCAGGCAAGTTTAGTGAGAGAGAGAAAGCGCGCGCTCCATATCTTTGATTAGACATTCGTATCGTGGATGTGGGACGGCCCTGGAGTCGACGAAGATGGGCCTCCTTGTGGGAGCATACTAAAAACCTCAGTCCGTTGGCGCTTCAACGTGAGCAATTTCCCGTTCAAAACCTCAGTCTGTTGGTAAGCTCCCCCCGGACTAGCAATACTGTGCGAGAAACGAGTAGCGGCATCACATAGAAGAGTCAAGTTCGGACTCAGCATGAACAGCACGAGATAGTTGAGAGCAACATACTTCACCATGAATGGCAATGAGTTACTCATCGTACCCTGCAATGTCTTGACAGCAGGAAGCTTACGTACGAAGCTTAAGTACAAAGAGTCAGGATTTTCCATGTAATGAACTGGTAGCGAATCGGAGTTACTAAGAGAAGACATGCAGGCCTTTTTATATACTAAATGGTACAGCCTTGGCGACAGAAAGGCAAGCACCACTTGGTCTACGATCAAATATGTGCAACTTCCAAGCAGTCTAAAAGACGCGTGGACCTGGAAACTGCAGGGCTCTTCTTGCGAACGATTGTGGTCTCTTCTTACAAATGTGGTGCCTTGCCGTTTCAAAACCCATCCGAGGAAAGACGAAAACTTGAGACTTTCCCTCGTGATATATGTCCTCAAGTTCTTGCATATCACGTTCTAACTTCTGAATCCAACGCTTGTTTTGAAATGTCTATCGCCCAACGATTGTCAACGATGTGATCCATGGTTCGCCGTTTCAACTCGTCTATCCGTGGTGCTAGGAAAAATCTGGTCTTTTTCTTACCAAAATATGTCCTCCTAGGATTAAGAGTACATCACACTAAGTCAATAAATTATTTGACTTGTGGCACGGGGTACATTCTTGTAATGTCCAAATCCATGGCAAAGCCACGGGAATGAATTAGTAGAGTCCTATGCATCAGATTTTGCATGCCAAGTTTACTTGCACGTCTAACATGTAGTGACCATAAGTGAAATTAGAGCATATGACAACTATAAACTCAAATCAATTTTGTTTCTAGAGCTTGCAGTAGCAAAAGCAAAGGGCAAATGGATCCCAAGCGAAAAGCTGTGCTTGAAGGTCCCCAAGGCAACCCCAACCCCAGAAGAGTCGAGCCCGGAGAGGTGGAGCTTTCATCAATATCTATGCTCCACTGGCGGAAGAAATGGACCGAGATGAAGACTATGATGCAGGATGAAGCACAGGCTGGAAGGCCACATTTAGCATGCATCTCATGGAACATGAGAGGTGCATATGCTCTTTGGAACAACAAGTGGTCAGGAGGATGCTTAGCGCTCAGAAACCGAAGGTGCTGGCTCTGCAAGAACTCAAAACGGGAGATAGAAACCTAGACGAAATTTGCATTCGAGGCTACACGTGCATTAGCAACTACCCCCAGCTAGGAAGGGGGGGAGGACTACCCTCATTATCAGTGAACAACTCTCGGTGGCTACTATCGAAAGTGCTCCAGGGGAAGAATACATAGTGGTGGAGCTGTCTTGCCAGGAACTCAAGTTTATGGCCATTTCTGTCTATGCCCTGAACTGCTCCACTGAGAGAGCATCCTTGTGGGGAAGGCTAAGATCTTTGGTAGAGGGGAAACATGCTGCTCGGGGATTGGAACTCTGTCTTCAGTGCCTAAGATCGATCTCACGGTGCAGAGGCTTCAAGTAGTGAAACCGACGCTTGGCAACTCTTCAAAAGGAGCTACAACCTAGTTGATTGTGTCTCTTTCAACAACCTTAGAAGCATGCAAGCCTTCACGTGGAGCAACAAGCAAGCAGGCAGCACATGGAGGGCATCCCGACTCGATAGGATCTACTTCTTGCAAGGTGCTTGGTGGATCAAGCCTAGAGTTCATGGATAGGTGCTCACTGACTCTTTCGCATTCAATCACCTCCCAATCATGGTGTCTTTTGATCTACTACATGCAAAAGCCTCAGCTAAGTGTTCGGTGCCCTTCAAATGGAACTCGGCCATTAGCATTTCGATGAAAGGGTTCGCATGGCTTGGGAAAAAGCTACCCGGTCATCTATACATCCTTTTCGGGTGTGGAATAGGAGTATCAGAGCCATTGTCTAGGTTGCAAAGGAAGCTGGTAGGAATAGAGCAAAGATCCACAAACATGCAGAGATCAATGCCAGTAAAGAAAGGGAGGCTTTGCTACTACAGGCGCTCCAGGAAAGTCCTAAAGATCCTCACCTATCCGCAATGCTCAACTCAACGGACTTGTTCCTGAGAGAGCAGGAAGACTGAAGACTCAAAGCTGCTTGAATGCAATCTAGACTTAGATGGCTTGAGGAGGGAGATCGTCGGCCATTAGCTTTCTTCTTCAAAGCAGTAAAGGAAAAGTGATAGAGAGAAGCTATAACCATGATTGTAGACGAAGAAGGAAAGATGGTTACCAGCAAAGAGGATATTGCAAGAGTTTTTGTCAACCACTTGGCAAAAGTTTCGGGCTCAAGGCCCAACAAGCCAAACGACTGTGAAAGTAGAACAAGGGCCTTCTTAGTTGATATGCCTCATAAGGTGCAGGACTTTCCATGCTGCAGAGACCTTTCTCTAAAGGTGAGATCAAGTACACGGTCATGCAAATGGCCAACGAGAAAACCTCGAGCCCCGATGGGATCCGTGCAGAGTTCTTTAAAGTACACTAGAACACTTGCAAAACAGAGCTGGTTAAGCTCACAAACTGGTGCAAGATCAAGGGTGTGATGCACATACAATTAAATATGGGTGTCATTTATAAGCTGATTTTGAAGTCTCACAATAGGCTTCTTCTGGGTCAATGGAGGCCACTCTCTATGCTTAATACAATCTATAAAGTGATAGCCAAACTACTGGATAATAGAATCAAATTTTTGCTTTTAGGGCTAATACACCTGCTTCAATTTGGGTTTGTAACAGGAAGAAACATCCATGAAGCAGTGCTGAATGCGATGCTAGGAGCTGATTATGCCTTGGCTAGTAATGAAAAGATGGTCATGCTAAATTTAGACTTTGAGAAGGCCTATGATCGTTTAAGCTAGGATTTCGTCCTGAGTTGCTTAGGTGCATTGGGATTTGGCAATGGTTTTTGTAGATTAGTAAACATGTTGTTTACAAATGCTAGGGCTACGATGTTAGTAAATGGCTATCACTATCAACAATTTGAATTGAGAAGGTCGATAAGGCAAGGTTGCCCACTAGTCCCTTTGCTTTTTGCCATAGTCACTGAGCCTTTACTCATGCAAATTGACAGACAGCTCAACAGTGGTAGCATTAAGGGACTAAAGATGCCTGGAGGGATGGTATTCTACTCATAATTTTTCGCAGATGACAACACCACTTTTCTGTAATGCACAGAGGAGAACATTAACAAATTTCTAGAAACTGTGGACGAGTTTGCCACACTATCTAACTCCAAGTCAACAAGGACAAGATGATAGCTCTCTGGCATGGCTAGAATGAGGAAACCCCATTGACAGCTAACTTTGAGTTCAATGAATCCCAAAAGGGCAAATACTGAGATACCTTGGGTGCCCAATCGGGGTAGGAGTCTCCCCGAAAGACAAATTTGACTGGGCAATCAGGAGAATAAAAGACAAGTTTGATAGGTGGGAGGGGGAAACCCTCTCCCTTGCTGCTCGGATTACCATCGCTAAGCGTATGCTTGAGTCTTCACTAGTCCCATGGCTGGACATGATCTTATTAGAATTTGCAATCAGGATCTCCCAAGCTGAACTGCTTGTGAGGCTAGTGCAAATATGGAAAGACAAATCGAAGGGCTATCAGTGGGGAGGTCTCAGGTTGCTTCATGGTGATGCATCCCTTGGCAGATCAATTTGGCTAACTGACTGACCCTTAAGGAGTCATAGGCCTAGCCCTCCTCAAGATCTTCCCACGGCTTGCTGCTCAAATGTTCAAGAAAGGCATCCAGACCTGTATCGAAATCTGGGATCGTGGAGGGATGAAATGGTTGCATACCGAGACTATAACAGAGAGGTATAGCCACAATAACAGAGAGGTATAGCAACTATAGACGCGCTTGGTAGACACGCAAAATAGTGGGCGCATCTATAGGCGTTGCTTTAGTAGAGGAATTATGGGCACGTCTAAAATCACCTCTTAAAGCTCGTCTATTTGTGTGTAAATTGACGGTGTACTTGCACGTCTAAACTAAGAATATACGGGCCCATCTAACATTGCCTTTAATAGCACGTCTATTTGCGCGTGTATTAGCGCATTTATTTGAATTAAGTGAGATGAGGAGAATGAGACAATATGTAAAATAGTTTTGCCAATATCAATTATGGGGCTACGGTTCAATATCATCCTCAATGACATCAACCCTCACCAAACTATCTACTTCAAAATCCAAACAAGTGTTTAGATCTACAAATACATTCAACCCACTACTACTTGTGCCACTCATGTGCTCATCGAAATCAGCATCTCAAATGGTAGGCTCGTCCTCACGGGTAATGGCCTCAATATCTGTATCTCCTATCTCATGATCATCCTCCTCTCTCGTATCACGGTCATCATCACGTGCATGGCCATGATCATCCTCCATACGCTCCATATTAGTAAATGTACTATACATCACTTTGGAACGTGGCATAATAGGTATGACATGCCACCATCTATTATTATCCACCATTGGTTGATAGACAACCTAGTTCAAACACAAATACAATCATGTTATTTTTCTTGCATCAAATATTTAAAAGCGAGTATTTTTATATGTGTGCACAGTACTGTTCACATTGTTGCGGTAGTACTAGTGTGTCCTTCCTACTTTGCCAAAACTTTGTGGAGTCAATAGTTACAAAGCCACTTGCATGGCGTTTGATTGTTGCATTAGGGCCTCTTTCCACCACGTCCTTAAACTACTTTACATCCAAAACATACACAAAGAAGCGTCGAAAGTCAAGCATAATAATATCTTGAATTATGCCACAATAATCATCCATGGCTCCCTCGGGGACTCATCATATGTAACTCTATCACGTGAGTTCAACAAAAGGATATTTTTTATTTCTAAAATTTACAGAAATAAATATACATAAGGGACTATTTTAAATAGGTTTGGAAAAAAATTACAGATTTGTATAGAAAAGGGGTACATTTTATTAATGAAAAATTTTACAGATAAGGGATTTTAAATATAGGCCTTGAACGCACGTGATATAGAGGGTTTGTACATAGTGACCCCCCCGAGATGGCTCCATTGGCTCCCTCAAAGCTAGCAATGACGCCGCAATCTTGTGTGTTTCTCTTATAATCAATCCTTTGTGTTCGAAAATGCTTGCCCTCACACCATATAGCATTGAACATAGTGCACTACACCAAGAAAAAATCAATTAAATAAGCAATCTAAATTATTAAAAGCTCCTAACTCATGCATAACATTCTATATACCGACCTTGCTCATGCATCCCCTAGCATACTCCCATTCTTCCAGTGTGATATGCATCCCCTCGTCTTTCTCTGCTTTCTCCATTTCATCAAGTAGCCAATCCACATGAATATCCTTTGGAAGTGCTCTTAGATACTGAGGGTATGGCACACGAGATCCGTGGTGTGTACGAAGGAGGGCCCTTTCTTCTTGTCTTCTTGCCTTTGCATCCTCGTATCTTGTCACCCATCTTTTCATCACATCACTATCAAGCACGCAAAAGAGGTTGATACTATTATGCAACTCCGTGTGTATTACTTTGTTGCGTCCTTTACCTTGAGGCACAATAGAGGTCATCCTTAGGTCTTCATAGTCGTGGGAGAGAGCTATCCACATCAACAAGAAACTCAGAAATATATACAAGTGACTCTTTTACCAACCAACCTTCGGCCATGCTACCTTCGGGTCTTGCATTTTGTCTCACAAAGCCCTTCAAGGTCTTCATGAAGTGCTCCAGGAAGAACAACCATCGTGCACGTATAGTACCGCATATAGCAATCTCATCCACCAAATGCACTATGAGATGTAGTTGGCTTGTGAGAATAGAACGTGGAAATGTCTCCTCCACTAAACAAACCGCCTCCACTGACATAACTCAAGCATTCTCAAGCGTGGTGGGATCTATTTCCTGTGATCTCACATACCTAGAAATGAAAAAGTACAGCATATTAGCAATATGCATTCAAACTTGCACGGAGCATTGATACGCATCATATTTTGTATCATGTAAAGTACCTCACAAGCTCCCCCATCTTGTAAATACAATCTTTCACGTCCTTCGATGCACTACGTGAAATGCTAGTAGGTAGTATGAACTGAACCCACGAGGAGGTGGTTGATTAGTTGCTTATAACTATTCACTCACAAATTTGAAAGGAAAAAGATATTATCACTACAAGGCATAGGCCATTTTTCGACGGAAATACCGACGCTTTTTACATTAAATTTTTTTTTTTTCACGGGCGCAAAGGTCGCTATAAAAGTCGTTAAAATCATCGGAAAAGGAGCGTCGCTATAAACCGTCGCTATATAGCGACGCTGATAATCATCGCTATATAGCGACGATGCAAACGTCGCTATATAGCGACTCTGTTAATCGTCGCTATATAGCGACACTGGTAAACGTCGCTATATAGCCACGATTAACAGAAGTTAAAAAAAAGGGTTAGTGGGGCTAAACAGGGCTTCCTTTTGGCCCTGTTTAGCCCCACTAACCCTTTTTTTTTTTTTGTAATTACAAAAGAAAGTTTTTTATAACAAAATTTCCCTTGCTTGCAGGGTGATACAAAATTGTTCTTGTGAACGATGAGGAAGAAATGCATATAGATATACAACTGTGTTTGAAACAAAATTACCCTGTGAAAGGGCGATACCAAATTGCTCTAACGAGCGGATATACAAAATGCTACTACCACTACTAATCCGAATCCGAATCTGAATCGTCTTGTTGGGCTGTTCCCTGGTCCTCGGCACCTGCATCTTCTCCCTCATCCCTGACACCTGCGTCTTCTCCCTCGTCCTCGGCACCTGCGTCTGATCCTTGCCCCTGTTGATCGCTCATCTCTGATGATGGGACGCTTGAGCTTTGACCCTAAGAGTGAACCATATAAATCGAAAATTAGATTGGAACTTAAATTAAAAAGTGAGATTACAAGTAGGAGTAAACTTATACCGTGCGAGCAGCCACCTCAGCCCAATCGACTGTCGCTCCCATTGCCTCTTGCTCAACGAACCACGGCTTGGTTCCTATCCAAAATGTGCGCCGCGTCTCTACATTCGTAGGAAGACGACCCATCGCAGCTTGCTATGGATCCAATTTACGAGAGTTAGAGTTAGCTAAAGTGCATGTAATATGTAAGTAAAACAAATAGAACAATACATTAAATGGAAAGAAGTAAACTTACCACGGTTGCCTCGAACGCATACCGTCCGCCTGCACCAAAGTGCGAAGTACCTACGACGTCCAGCCGTCTCTTCGCAGCCCTCCTCTGACCCTCGAACATTTCGGGATGGTCCCTATGTTGCTTCTTGAAGTACTTCCAATCAGCTTTGTCTGCCCAGCTGGGTTTAGCCAACCCCTTTGTAATGGAAGTACGCATGGTTGATTTGCGATGCTTTAGGACCAAACCCATGCGCTTGAGCATATAATTGTTATTAAACTCTACATTTGGCGGATAAGGATATCTTTGTTTTAACTCATCGATCACCGCCTGCTTCTTTTGGGCATCTTGATACCGCCAATCGATATTTATGTCGCTCTTGAAGTGATGACTCATCAACTGCCTCATGGCGGCCATCACTGCTTTGCCCTTTTTGTCTTCTATTATCTCTCCGGCAGATGTGATTTGATAGGAGAGATCCCCTGATGAGTAAGGGGGACTGACGGTAGCAGAGTCTGAAGGAGTGGAAGCTGCGCGACCGCTTCTGGATCGAGGAGTAGCTGTGGGAATAGGAGAGGGAAAGGGACCTGACTGATACTGTGTCTCCGGACCAAGTGGAGACCTAAAGGAGCGTGAGTGTGCTGACTCGTCTACATCTCCTGAGTCAGCACAACATGAGCCGCCCATCCTACTCTTCCTTCCCTTGCGGGAGGCATGCGCAGGTGATGATCCCGCGGTCGAAGGGGCGCGAGGGGATGGCTGGGCTGTACGTCCACCCGTCGGTGTAGGGGAAGGAATTGCGGAGGTCCTCTGAGAGAGCAGAGAGAAGAATCTCGCTGCCTCCTCATTGCTCATCTGCGCTACAAACTCGTCGGGAGTCCCAACAAAGCCATGCGCGGCTAGCAAAGGAGTCCCCTGAGGGGTAGTCGCAGTGCTACGTGGAAGAGGGGTCAGACCAGGGGTAGTCACAGTGCTAGGACCGAGAGGAGTCGGACTAGGGATAGTCCTCGGGGTAGTCGCCTGAGAGGAATCAAAGTCCTCTGGAGCATATAGATCGTGAGCTCTCCTCCTGCGAGGCTGTCCATACTCATCCGATGAGCGACGTGATCCCATGTCTAACATAGACACAAACACGAAAACAGAAAACAAAAAACAAACATAAGCATCCTCATAGGCATAGGCATAGGCAAGAAGAAAGAAGAGGGAAAGGAAAGAAGAGGGAAAGGAAAGAGGGAAAGAAGAGGGAAAGATAAGAGGGAAAGAAGATGTAAAGGAAAGAAAAGAATGAGAATGAGGAAATAGAGAATGAGAGAAGGGGGAAATAGATAAGGGGAAAGAGATGAGGGAAAATAGAGAAGGAGAGAAGGGGGAAATGAGAGAAGGGGGAAATAGAGTGGGAAATAGAGAATGAGCTTATGCAGAAATAGAGAATGAGCTTATGCTTCTCTCATTCTCTATTTCCGCATAAGCATGAGCTTATGTAGAAACTTAAGCATAAGCTCATGCACATGCATGAGCATAAGCATGAGCTTACGCTTAAGCATAGGCATCGGAAATAGAGAAGGAGGTTATGCATAAAATAGAGAATGAGTTTCCGCATGCTTATGCTCATGCGGAAAAAGAGAAGGAGCTTATGCAGAAAAAGAGAAGGAGAGAAGCATAAGCTTCTCTCATTCTCTATTTCCACATAAGCTCCTTCTCTTTTTCCGCATGAGCTTATGCTTATGCTCATGGGTGAGCATGAGCTTATGCTCATGTTTCCGCATATGCGGAAATAGAGAAGGAGAGAAGCATAAGCTTCTCTCTTTCTCTATTTCCGCATATGCTCACGCAAAAGAGAAAGAGAAAGAGCTTATGCGGAAAAAGAGAAAGAGCTTATGCGGAAACTCATTCTCTATTTCCGCATAAGCTCCTTCTCTTTTTCCGCATGAGCTTATGCTTATGCTCATGGGTGAGCATGAGCTTATGCTCATGTTTCCGCATATGCGGAAATAGAGAAGGAGAGAAGCATAAGCTTCTCTCATTCTCTATTTCCGCATATGCTCACGCAAAAGAGAAAGAGAAAGAGCTTATGCGGAAAAAGAGAAAGAGCTTATGCGGAAACTTGTGCATAAGCTCATGCTTATGCTCATGCGGATATAGAGAAGGAGCTTATGCGGAAAGAGAGAAGGAGCTCATGTGGAAAGAGAGAAGGAGCTTATGCTCATGCGGAAATAGAGAAGGAGCTTATGCGGAAAAAGAGAATGAGAGAAGCATAAGCTTCTCTCATTCTCTATTTCCGCATAAGCTTATGCGGAAACTTACGCATAAGCTTATGCGGAAACTTACGCATAAGCTTCTCTCATTCTCTATTTCCGCATAAGCTTATGCGGAAACTTACGCATAAGCTCATGCTCATGCATGAGCATAAGCATGAGCTTATGCTTATGCTTATGCATAAGCATAAGCATAAGCTCATGCTTATGCTCATGCGGAAATAGAGAAGGAGCTTATGCGGAAATAGAGAAGGAGCTTATGCGGAAAAAGAGAATGAGAGAAGGAGCTTATGCGGAAAGAGAGAAGGAGCTTATGCGGAAAAAGAGAATGAGAGAAGCATAAGCTTCTCTCATTCTCTATTTCCACATAAGCTCTTGCGGAAACTTACGCATAAGCTCATGCTCATGAATGAGCATAAGCATGAGCTTATGCTTATGCTTATGCTTATGCTTATGTATAAGCATAAGCATAAGCTCATGCTTATGCTCATGCGGAAAAAGAGAAGGAGCTTATGCGGAAAAAGAGAATGAGAGAAGCATATGCTTCTCTCATTCTCTATTTCCGCATAAGCTCTTGCGGAAACTTACGCATAAGCTCATGCTCATGAATGAGCATAAGCATGAGCTTATGCTTATGCTTATGCTTATGCTTATGCATAAGCATAAGCATAAGCTCATGCTTATGCTCATGTGGAAAAAGAGAAGGATCTTATGCGGAAAAAGAGAATGAGAGAAGCATATGCTTCTCTCATTCTCTATTTCCGCATAAGCTCTTGCGGAAACTTACGCATAAGCTCATGCTCATGAATGAGCATAAGCATGAGCTTATGCTTATGCTTATGCTTATGCTTATGCATAAGCATAAGCATAAGCTCATGCTTATGCTCATGCGGAAAAAGAGAAGGAGCTTATGCGGAAA
Source organism: Dipteris shenzhenensis (assembly GCF_047967505.1). NCBI lineage: Eukaryota > Viridiplantae > Streptophyta > Polypodiopsida > Gleicheniales > Dipteridaceae > Dipteris > Dipteris shenzhenensis. The sequence goes on along the minus strand of NC_141610.1, from coordinate 4,548,718 downwards.
AAGAGAATGAGAGAAGCATAAGCTTCTCTCATTCTCTATTTCCGCATAAGCTTATGCGGAAACTTGCGCATAAGCTCATGCTCATGCATGAGCATAAGCATGAGCTTATGCTTATGCTTATGCTTATGCTTATGCTCATGCGGAAAAAGAGAAGAAGCTTATGCAGAAAAAGAGAATGAGAGAAGCATAAGCTTCTCTCATTCTCTATTTCTGCATAAGCTTATGCGGAAACTTGCGCATAAGCTCATGCTCATGCAGAAAAAGAGCTTATGCTCATGCGGAAAAAGAGCTTATGCGAATGAGAGAAGGGGGAAATAGAGAAGGGGGAATGAGAGAAGCATAAGCATAAGAGAATAAGAGGGAAAGGAAATAGAGAATAAGGGGGAAAGGAAAGAGAGAAGGGAAAAGAGAGAGGGGGAAAGAGAGAAGGGGGAAAGAGAGAATAAGAGAAGAGGGAAAAAAGAGAAGGGGGAAAAATGAGAAAAAGAGAAGGGGGAAGAGAGGGTTCCTACGCCCATCACTGCAGCTAGCGCTTAAGGCGCTAGCTGCAGGCCAATGCAAATAACAAAAAGCTTAAATGGAAAGAAGAGGAAGCATTTACCTGTAAAAGTATGTCCCGCTCGGTGTAGTGGACTGGGCCCACAAAAGAGAGAGTATGTCCCGCTCGGTGTAGTGGACTGGCCCTACAAAAGAGAGAAAATAACCCATTTTTTCAAATAAGATGTTAGTGGAAAGAGGAGATCACAAAAGCAACTTCTTGAAAGGAGACAAGGAAAGAGAAGATTAAGGAGACAAGGAAAGGAGGAGATTGAGGAGAAGAGAAGGAAGAGAAGGAAGAGAAATACAGGAAGAAGAGGTGAGTTTCTTTCTTTCTTTCTTGAAATTTCGTTTTTTGTTTGAATCCTTTCTAATCAAGCATGAAAACTAGCTTAAAACTTTAGCAATACAAGTAGAAACACTCACAAAACCAAAGCTAACAAACAAACAACCTACATTGTTGAAAGAAACTCACCTTTTGAAGAACTTTCTTTTTGGAAACCAAAGAGGGAAAAAGGAGAGAGAGGGTGCACAAGAGGTAGGAGAAGGGTGAGGAGTGGGAAATAGAGTAGGAGGTTGCTTGGAATAGATGGGAGGTCAGTGAAAATAGGTGGGAGGAGATTTTGGGTTGCTTACTTGAGAGATTAGGAAAGATTTGAGCAAAACGCCGCGGGTTTCGGCATTTCGGGTTTTAACCCACAGCGTTGCTATATAGCGACGCTTATTCATCGCTATATAGCGAAGTTTTTAATTTAAAGCGTCGCTATATAGCGACGTTTTAAATTAAAATCGTCGCTATATAGCGACGGAACAGAGCGTCGCTATATAGCGACGCTTACTGTTTATTTTTTGGTGTGGCCTCTTGTGAAGCTCAAACATGCTATGCCTATAATTGTCAATATCTCCTCTTACTACATAGCCTTACTATATAGGATTTTTTGTTTCAATCCTTACTATATAGCGATGTCATTCTTTTTATATAGCCTCAAGAGAAGCTCAAATTAAACATGCTGTGCTCATAATTGTGTACATCTCCTCTTCATGCTTATGTTTTGGTTTTACAAGTGTAGATGGAAGGGACGAGTGGAAGCTCATCCGATGATGCGCCAACGCCCGGGAGCACGAAGTGGCTTACGGAGAGGTTATATTATCATTGCACTCATTGCAAGCGAGAAGTACGACATCAACGTCGTATTATCATGTGCCACTTGCGGATGTATGGGGAGGAGCCGGAACCAGTACCCCCCGTTGGTGTTGCACATGTTGATGGATCATCGGTAAGTCAAAGCTATTTAAGTTCGCAATCTTATTGTATATCCGGAATTAGAAGATCTTCTATTTACACGAATGAGCTTATGACAGGATGACGAGGGTGACGAGGGTACACATATACCTTCTCACTTTCAACAAGACTATAGTCTCCCGGATGACGACGAGGGTATGGTCGACATGATGGATTCCATTTTTAGGGGCACTACATCCCACGCACACGTGATGTCAGAGTCTGAGGTGAAAATGCGAGAGTTGCAATCAACACAATTGTACGAGGGTGCCAGGATGTCTAAACTACGTGCTTGTCTCTCAATCTTGAATCTACAAGTACAGTATGGGTGGTCGGATACAAGTGTCTCTGCCTTAATGAGGTTAGCCCTTGCATTAATTTGATTGACTCATTATTTGGATATTGTTTGTTTTGAGAATCATCATTTGGATAGTGTCTTTGTCATAGGTTGCTCCAAAAGATGTTGCCTGCACCAAATACCATGCCCGCATCAAGAGATGAAGCAAAAAAGATGCTAACAATGGTGGGTATGGATTATGATACCATCCATGCTTGCCATAATGATTGTATTCTCTTTCGTCGTGAGCATGGAGATTTGGCTAGTTGTCCAAAGTGTGGGGAACAACGATATAGAGATGACTTGCAGGGTGAGAGGATACCGGTAAAGGTCTTAAGACACTTTCCCATCATTGCAAGAATACAACACATGTTTCGATGCAAATCCATAGCGGAGTTGATGACATGGCATGCATCTCATCGGTCCACTGATCACACATTGAGGATTCCCGCAGATTGTGTGGCTTGGAAGCACATAGATAATCAGTGGCCGGACTTTGCGAGAGAGCCACGCAACTTACATCTTGGGCTAGCCATGGACGGCATGAATCCTTTCGGGTTACGCTCGACATCTTGGTTGACATGGCCCATAGTCGTGGTGAATTACAATATCCCACCATGGCTAACAATAAAAAAGGGACACCTCATGCTTGCACTACTTGTGCCAGGAAAGTACAAGGCAAAAAACATGGACGTGTACATGGCACCTTTGATAGAGGAGTTACAGATATTATGGAGAGGAGTGCAGGTCTTTGATATTTCCAGAGCTCCTAGGCATACCAATGATATTTTAGTCAGGGGTATCTTGATGTGGACCATGCATGACTACCCAGGATATGGAGAGTGCGCAGGTACGTGGTTATGTCTTTACATGTACAATGAGGGATTATGCTTTTTTTACTCTCTTTTGCACGCATGTCTTGTACTAACATATTCATGCACGCGTGCAGGACTTGTTACAAGTGGGTACCATGCTTGTCCTGTTTGCGGACCCGCTCTGAAATCGCTTGCACGCTACTCCAAACACATGAGGAAAAATGTTTATGAAGGTCATGCTCGATACCTTTCGCTCGACCATCTCGCACGTGGAGGTCAGCTTGATCCACCACCATCATATTTGAAAGCAAGTGATTGGATTCAAGCTTGGAGGGAGAATGGAGAGGAACCTCCTCCTGGTATGAAGAGGCTATCGATCTTTCACGAGCTTCCTTATTGGGGTCAGTTACAAATCAATTATCTCTTGGATCCCATGCATATCTTTAAGAATGTGGGGGCTACCATTTGGGCACACTTGGTTGGTTCCAAGGACTCGAGAGGAGTGCGAGAAGACTTGCGTGCTATGAATAGGATGTCTCGTTTGTGGCCCCAAGTGCATGCTTCAGGAAAATTTGTCCTCCCGAAAGCAACGTGGGTCCTCTCTACAAGGGAGGAGGCAGCGATCAAGGCAGACATTGCCTCTTTTCAAACACCGACAGGGTACATGCGTTGCTTGAAAGGAGCATTTTCAAAGGACAATAAGCTTAGTGGCCTCAAGTCCCATGATTGGCACAAGGTCTTACAGGTATTCTAAGTAGAATTAGTGTACCGATAATAGTGATGCATTAGCGTAATTATTATTATGTTATATTGTTGACATGATTTCATTGTTGCTTTGATAGTTCATCCTTCCAATTACAATAAAAGGGTGCTTACAAGAAGATGTTAGAAATGCTATATTCAAGATCTGTGGTATTGTGAGGTATGCTTACTATCAATTCGCATTATGTATTTTCTTCATGGACATGTGAAATAGGTGGATATCTCAAATATCTTACATATGCATGGACATGTGAAATAGGTGGATATCTCAAAAAGAGATCTCTATATCGAGCATCGAGAACGCTAGGGTGGAATCCATCGAAGCCGTATGCTTGCTTGAGAAGCACTTTCCCTCAAGCATTATGACAACTCAAGTCCACTTGCTTGTGCACATAGTTGATGAGGTGGCTATAGCAGGTACCGTTCATAATCGATGGATGTTTTTTCTCGAGCGGTTTATGAAAACTTTAAAGGGGTTTGTAAGACAAAGAGCAAGACCAGAAGCAAGCATGGTAGAGGGATGGCTTGTGCAAGAGTCATTAGTATATATCACAGAGTTTCTTGCATCCACGGATCCTGATATGCCGCAAGCTTGGCACAACAAGGATGATGATCGCATCATTGGCGAGGTCCCCCAAGGAAAAGGGATTGAAAGAAAGATGAGCGAAGAGCAAATGGAGAAATTCAATAAGTTTTGTATCCTCAATAGCCCTGAGATGCAGAAGTGGATTGAGAGATATGAAGTGGCCAAAGCAGAAAGAATAAATGCAAGGATGAGATTCAGAGTAATGTACAGGCGATCACAACCATATCCACGACATCTGGCTCTTCTCCCTACTCACATGTCACTTGATTGGCTACAACTAGCTATACGTAAAGCCGAACGTGATGGAGAGACAATAAACGAGCGCGAGCGGGAGTTATCATCTGGATGTATGGTGCATGTAAGTTTCTTATCTCTTGATGTAATTAAGTAATTATTTGTGGCAATATATGCTATAAAATAGGTGCATCTTCATTGTTTTAATGATGCTCTTTTAGAGTACAAAAAGTACAGTGCATTATGGTCATATGGACGACATTTTTGCGTAGAACGCATCGATTCAAAGAGAGTCACGTATGATTGTGGAGTCATGGCTAACTTCACACAAGATAGCCGAGCAAGTGCTTCGGATACCAATCTTCTCTCCTCATAGTTGGATTATTGTGGAACCATACGCGACATCTATGAAATTGATTTCAGACGATTTACTATTTTCATTCTTGATGTAAAATGGTTTAGAACTACTTACAACGGTCCCCATGCGACTGTGAGAAAAGATGGTAGCGGTCTCTTTGCAATAGACTCCACCAAACATTGGACCGATGAAAGTGATACTTTTGTTCTTCCCGAGCACTGTGAGCAGGTGCATACTAATGATTTAATTAGTCGAAGCTTTCATTTTTTAAGTCCATTGATATATATATAATTGACGACATTTGGCACGTGATTTTTCATCTTCAATATAGGTGGTTTTTCATCCGGATCGTTTTGATCCAAGATGGTGGTACGTGATCCAAGTTGCACCACGAAGTAAGCAGATTTTTGAAGATCGAGATGTGGATATGGAGATGCCACTACCAATGCCGGATCCAATTGATGAATCTAGCGAAGAAGATGTAGATGACCATATGAGGCAAGAGGAAGATGCGCATAATGACATCGCACGGGAGGAGGATGGAGATCACGATATTGACGAGGAAGACAACAATCGTCAAGATCAATCACCACACTTAAGCTTAATTGAAGAAGATGATCAAATACTTTTAGGTGAACGTACGATGCTAGAGTACGATATAGGAGATCAACTCGGTATAGAGTTGGAGATAGACTTGCTTGGCGCCTTAGACTTGGCTCAAGATGAAACAGTTGATGTAAATGCTCTTATTTAATTTGATTTTTCTCATCTCAAACTTGGACATGAATATATGAGCTTCAAAGGCTTGATGTACATGCTCTCATTTTTTAATTCTCTATGAGCTCAAGCATGTATGAAAATTTAAAAAATTTTGTCATTGGAAGAAAATAAATTTTAAGGCTAAAAAAAAAAAAAAACCTCTCTATAAAACGTCGCTATAATATAGTGTCTCAGTGTCGCTATATAGCGACCTTTAAAAGTCGCTATATAGCGACTTTTACTAACGTCGCTATATAGCGACGCTTAGTAAAAGTCGCTATATAGCGACGATTTACGACACCCGATTTTTATACCGACGATTAACGCTAAGCGGGCGCTAATCGTCGGTACATAAACATCAAAATAGGATGCGTGTGTAGTAGTGTATGCACATAAAATACTTACTTGGAGCATCTTGTGCCAATCATGAGATTTCAAGCCATATAATTGCTCTACACCTCTTTTCTTGCTCTTTGCAAAGGCTCCCTTCAAACACCTCATGCAGCCAATGGGAGTACGAATTGTAGTAATAGCGCGCTTCACCGTCGCCATCTCTAGCTTTGATAACATCCATGATGCACGAGGTAAAAAAACATGCCCATTTGGTCTCTCTTGTGGCCAAGCTTCACGCATCCTCCCTGTGGTACGTAAATCCTCCCTTATGCCTGCGGAATCTCGTGTCCCATTCAAATGCTCCCAAATGGTAGATGCCACATTCTTGAAGATATGCATGGGATCAAGCAGGTGATTGATCTTGAGGTGGGACCAATATGGTAAACGATAAAAGATGGAGTATCCAAACAAAATAAAGTGTTAGCAGGAAATCTTTATTTCTAGCCAATATAGCACACAATAGTTACAAACCCTTACCGGCTCATGCCAAGTGGTGGAGGAGTCGTGGAACCGTCCCAAATTCTCATCCAATCTCCCGCGGTGAGTGATTGTGGGAGGACTTCATTCCAAGGGGCAACATATCTAGGATGATCAGGTGGGAGAAATCGATGGTGATTCTCATAGATGACCTTATTCAATGCATATGCCCGTGAGGTAACTAGCAAAGGGCCACAAACAGGACATGCATGGTAACCCGATGTAGTGAGACCTGAACAATAGACGCAATTAAGAGTGCAAGGTGGGTTTAGGGTCCCACATCCTTTGCCTATTCATAATTAGAAATGCAATGCTTACCTGAACACTCGCCATAGTCTGGGAAGTCATGCATCGTCCACATCAAGACTGCTTTGCAGTTGAAGTCTCGTGACGAGGGAGGCCTGCTCGCATCATGCACCTTGATACCTCTCCAAAGTATCTCTAGCTCGTCAATCAAAGGCTCCAAATAAACATCAGGGTTTTTGACTTTATGTTTCCCTGGAATTAGAAGGGACAGCATAACATGTCCTTTCTTAATAGCCATAGAGGGTGGAAGATTGTAATTCACCAATACCACTGGCCATACACTGTAAGACGTGCTTTTGAGACCAAATGGGTTCACACCATCCATACCCAATCCAAGTCTCAAGCTCCTAGGTTCTTCCTTGAAGCTTGGCCATGTGTCTTCAATATGCTTTCATGCAGGATAGTCTGCGAGAGTTCTCCACTTGCCATCGGTTGATCGATGGGAGGAATGCCATGACATGAGCTCTGCAATAGATTTGCACTTGAACATATGTTGGATGCGAGGGATTATGGGAAAATGTCGCAATACCTTACGAGGCACGTCCAAGGTTTTGAGATCTGCTCTATATCTTGCCTCTCCATAAGTAGGACACTCTCTTGCATCCTTATGTAGTCCACGAAACAAAACGCAATCGTTGACACATGCATGGATGCGCTTGTAATCTAATCCTCCAAGAGAGGTCACATGTTTCCTTGCCATATCTCTTGAGGTCGGTAGTTTATTCTCCCTTGGAAGCATTTTACATAGTAGCCTACACGTGAAGACCATAAATGAGGAAAAGCATTCGAGTAATTGACCCACTACCATAATTCACCATGTTTGCATTAAGTAACTTTCAAATTTATATAATTGAAAGACTAAAATATCAAAAAAAAAATTAAAGATTTATAATTACTATATTTTACTAGTAATAGTTAGAATGAGTAGTATCTTCAAATCCATATCTAAAATGAAAACTATCAAAACGTGTTAGTTTACTTCACATTTGCATGAACGAGCAATATTACTATTTCCATCATGAGTCATTACAAGGTGTTCTCCTCACTATTACAAGGCGTTACCCATACCCACGTCTTCTCCTACCGTCTAATAATGACCAGGCCTGCAAAATCTGATAAAATCGTTTCTCTAAAGGCGGGGTGACAGGTCCATTGGAATTCGAGTGGAGTAAATGCTTACCCACAACTCCCCTTCCTTAAACCCCTCGTCTCTCAAGCTTACCTCCTCCAGCTCGCCTTCCTCGCCCAAGCTTACCTCCTCCAAGCTTACCTCCTCCAAGCTCGCCTTCCCCAGCTCGCCTTCCTTGCCCAGCTCGCCTTCCTTCCCCAACTCGCCGTTTAATGCGACCGCCGTTTGCAATGTTCTCGAATTCCTGTTTGAGGAAATGCAACCTGCGCCTCGTATGATGTTTTTCTTTGGATTAGCATGTGGAGTTTATTGCTTTACCATCCCCATGGTCCTCCCTTGTGCTTTACTCTTCATCTCCTCCTCTACGTAATAGCCACCCTTCTACCTTCTTCTCCCTTTCTCCTCCACACTCTTCCTTGCATATTTCCGCTGGCAACATAGCAAGTTAAGAACTGGCCCATCGCGTTGCATCTTCCAATCATCCACAATAGAGGACAAGTTTCAAATTCCTTTCGATAGTACATCGACTTGCAGGACCTTCGAAAGCAACTTCTTGTCGCGGGATAAGCCTAACACGATAGTAAGGCACTTCTCCTCATCGCAAAGGTGTCTTCCAAGGACGGAATCCACTTTTTATGATCCCCACGCAATAGGTGCAATGTCAAAATGGGACGTCAGGATACATTACAACATGTCATAATGACGATCATCGCAGTTTGGTCCAGACTCCACAGAGTGCTGGTGCAAAATGCAGGGTAAAGAAGCCATTAAAGACGAATTGCGACGCGCAAAAAGCGACCCAAATACAAATAACTGCACAAAAAACCTCCGCGACAGGTAAAGCTATTGATCTGGGAATGCCCAAGATGCATTGACAAAAAACGAGCGAAATCGGGCTGTGTTGAATCACAATCTATGTAGCATTTTGAAAACAAGATAGAGGATTCCAAAACAAGATTAACCTGGAGGAAGGGCGTATTGGAAAGGGCACCCCTTTCCAATACGCTTTGTTTGAATCCCTTACTCAAATACGCTTTCCCGCTTTGCGCTGTTCTTTGGCATTGCTATAGCAAAGGACAAACTAGCTTTCGTGATGGAACCTGGAATGGATCCACGCTTTGCTGACATGAATTTGGACCCGGTGTTTGCAACGGAACACCCAACTAATACTGATTTGTTTGTGTGCATAGCCTCTTTCTATCCTATGCATGCCCACGCATGGGCAGCAAAAGAGGCAGCGCGTTAACGCGCTGCCTCTTTTGCTGCCCCAGGCTATGGTGTGTATGCCTTCCCACACTCCCCATTTTGTATAGTCTAATTAGTCTGCATTTTGGTGTCGGATTTTATCTCCTCGGGCTCTTCATGATTTTTGCTTGCTCCATTTTGTTTCGTTACTCCATTTTGGTTGCATTGCTCGGTGGTTGTTGCTAAGGACTCGATGGTGTTCATAGGTTTTTTGTTGACTTGGTTGTGTAGCAGCCCGAGGTATCATTTAATTTTATAGGACTTGCCGTCAAAAATTTGTGCCCATATTCTACAAACCATATATACGAGGCATGTATGTGGTTGCTAGAGTTACCCAGACCCTCTCCCATGTGAGGCATTCAAGTGATATTCAGCTCTTGAACGGATGAAAGAAGTTCACAAAACAAATGAGCGAGTGCAAGTCCAATGTTCAAGTGTAGAGATAAGAGGAAAATTTTTAGAAAACCTTGTAGACCATCGGCATCTAGGTAGCATTTCGAAGACAGTCCTATTTATGATCTCGAATTGCATGAGAGACCAAAAGAGACAGCGCGTTAACGCGTTGCCTATTTTGGTCCCTCGGGCAGTCCAATAGTCCCCTCCTTGCATAGCGATCAAAAGACCATGTGACCTATCCCTCCAAGAGTCCAATAGCATTCCAAAGACCATAAGACCTGTATACCAAAGCATACTTGGAGACAAAAGATGAAATAGTCGAAGCAACCTCTTGTGAGTATTGATACATGGAGGATTGAGTAGAAAAGCCTTGCTGAAAAGCATTCATGAGAGACAGCTTGAGATGCCAAAAAGGACAGCACGTTAACGCACTGTCCTTTTTCGCTTCTCAAGGTGTCTCTTCATGAGGGTAAGGGGTAGGCATAGAAGTGCATATTTGCCACTGCAATTCCATATATCTAAGTGTATAGATACCACTGCAAGTTGAAATACTATGTGCATTGGAGATGAAACTTTTTCTTTTAGGACACAAGTGGGTGAATGTTCCCTAAACTGGAAATCAATTGCATTGGTAGATACATGTATTTTTGTCTAGATATGTAAAATGATATTTATTCATAAGTGCGAGTTTACACACCTTTGCATTCATATATGTCAGCAGTTTGAGATATTTGTTTGAAGCTTTTTCCTTATGAGGTGTACACACTTCATTATCTGTTTGGGGCTTTGCCCTCGTGATATGTATTGCATATGTTTTCATAAACAAACCCTTTATCATATATATATGTGAAAAAGCTCTCATGTTTTTTTGAGCATATGGAAAGATTTGAGAAGACCTTTGAACCTGCCGTAGGTTATACTCTATCTGTTGTTACATGTTGTTTCTTGTTTTTAGTTTTGGTTTTTATTGAAAAGGTTTTGAGAACTATGATTGGAAAAATGCCTTGTTTTTTGTCTTTTCAGGATGACAGGAAAAAAAGGCAGAAAAGTTCAAGTGGCACATTCTACAAAGGTGACAAGAGGAACAAAAGTAGATCACAATGTTGAATCATCAGTAGGTGGAACCGAAGAGCAAGAAAGTGTGGTGGGTCTAGAGGTTGAAGTATCATCAACTCAAAGAGATGAAGGTCCACCAAGAGTGGAGGAGGATGAGTTGGATGATAGTGAAGTTCAGGTGGAAGGAGGAGGTGATGTGATTGGCAAATGTAGGATGTTTGATTCAAACCAGTGTCCTCGCATTCCCTTGTGTAGGTTGATACCTTATGCAAGAGTGAGAGGACTTCGTGATGATGTATCTTCACTCAAAAGTACATTTCAAGTGGAGGGCTATCTCCCGGAGAAAGGGTCTTTCATTGTATCTGTCTGCAAGAGTGATGGAGGGGAGATAGTTGTGACAGATGATATGAGGAAGAGTTGGTCTCCCACCTGGAGAGAGGTGGATGAGGAGTTTGAGAAAGATGTGATGTCTAACACTGACTTCCCACACTTCCCAGAGTTCAACTGCTATGGTGTGTATGCCTTCCCACACTTCCCAGAGTTCAACAGCTATGGTGGCAGTTGGACTGCCTGGGGCAGCAAAAGAGGCAACGCGCTGCCTCTTTTGCTGCCCCAAGCAGTCCAACTGCCACCACATCCAAGAGAGGGCAGGAAGGTACGCCGACGGCAGCAAAAAGAGACTTATGGCACAGAAAAATACAGTAGGGATGTGCTTCAACTTGGCTGTAGTCCTAGCACGCGAAATGCTATCACACAGAAACTATACATTCAATAGATGTCAGAGTGCTTACCAAAAACATATGGTATAGCGCGAAAGCAGGACTCAAAAACATATGGTTTTGGCGTCGAGTTCTTGTATTTTTTGGAGGTGCTGCTGATTCGTGAACGGTGAAAGCTAGCTATGTTGTAGGCTCTAGCTATGGGCCGAGTGAGGAGTAGACGTTGAAACGTTGAAACTTTGGAGCAAAGCCGGAGAGGGGATCCATAAAATAATACCTGAGTGCGACGTAGGTGATGAAGAAGGAGGCCTGGGGAGGGAAATAGGAAGCGAGGAGGTTGACGATGGAGGGGGGGTGGGCGATGAGGGCACGGGGTAGCGATGGTGACGCCGAGGAAGACTGGAAGCGGAGCGATGGAGAGGCGAAGGAGGAGCCAAGGGAGGAGGGCAAGGAAGGCGAGCTGGGGGAGGTAAGCTTGGAGGAGGGAACGGATGATGGGGAAGGCGAGCTTGAGGAGGGCAAGGAAGGCGAGCTGGGGAAAATCCAGGGAGGGCAAGGTGGTAAGGCAGGAGAGTGTGAAGTGATCGAGGAAGAGCGCCAACCCCGTCCTCCTTCGTTTCTGCCTCTAACAGACCACAGATACGATTGGCGACCGTGGCCTCTCCACGCGCTGCATGCGGCAGCAAGGATTCGCTGCTGCTGGCTACTACGCAAGAAAGAACTTGTTGCGAATGGTGCTATCTTCTTTGCAGGTGCGTCCAAGTCTTGCTGCAGGTGCGTCCGGGTTTCATGCAATCTCTGAATCAGCTGGCACACTAAGTTGACCGAGGTGCCGCAATGAAGGAGCGCCTCTGGGCTCAGTTTATTTCCTCCGTTCCAAGTACTTGGAAACTCTGACGGAACGCTGGGAAACATAAATGAATAAGAAGGTTTTTCAAACCTGCGAAGATCTCAGAAAGAGAAGTAATCAACGCGAAATTTGCCGAAACAGCGCAGGATCATGGGACTGGTTGGAGCAAGAAAAGATAATCAACGCGAAATCCCAGTTATGAATAGAACAGAGGCGAGCCGACCGGCTTGGACCAGTATAGCACTTCTAATCAATTGCTCATCGTTGCTTTTTCCAAGTAAATGTATTTCGATCTTCTTTCGCCCACACAATGCGCTAATACTCAGAGCTAAAGCAATATGCCAAAGCAAAAAGCTTCTAAACAACAGTAAATTGTGTACCTTTGTGGAGGGTGTCGCAAGCAGCGTGCCTTCAAAGTTTGCATGTTGTCTCTGTCTGTGAGCCGTCCAAGGTATCCATAATGCTGGCAAGAGCCATCCTGTCTTCATCGATTCAAAAAGCATAGGACCACTGCATGGATGAGTGTTATCAAGGAAATCTTTCCTACAAACAAGAAAAGACATGTACGAGTGGTATGCACAATAATTGACCCAAGGAAAATTAGTGAGATTGCTCTCTTGGCAGGGCTACAACGAATGAATTCGTAAGTACATGGACTCTCTGAATCTTCTCCACATTTGTGTTTTATGCTACTTTGCATTTATTGATTGGGTTATGTACTTTACTGTTTGTTTTCTAGCATGAATGAACATGCCATTATCAAACCCAGTCTAAGGGACATACTCATAAATGCACACAACATTTGTGAGTGTGACTCTATGGTGTTTATGAAAACATTGTCTTTGAGTGAGATCAAATCAATAGAGAATTGGAGGGCTCAAGAGAGTAAAGGGAAGAAGCCATGGTTTCCATTGACAAGAGGTTATCTGGCAAGGCTTGTCTTCCAGGTAGAATGTTGCATTTGTATTGATGCTTACTTCTTTATCACTCCTTTGCTTTCTCTAATTGGAACTTATGTATGTAGGTTGAGTACAATACAAAGCTTAAAAAAGCAATGGACAAAATATCTACAAAGCTACCTTTAGATCAAAGGGGAGAGGCAGAAGAAAAGCAGCGTACCATAATTCAAAAGAGAATTGCTGATAGGATGGGAAAGGTGTGAATTGAATTTTCTATACTTTGTTGCATTTATTTTGAAGTTAAGTGACTGACATGTCATCTTTGGATAGGTGTTGAATTGTATAGATCTTGGTCTTGGAGAGGCTTGGTTGGAAAAGTTGTTTGCCTTGCGCTTTGATGGTGCGGACTCTTGCGTGACATTGGAGAAGCTCCAACTCATTGCAAAGTCTGATTTGAGATTAGAAAAAAAAAATATTTTCCTTTCTTTGTTAGAAGCCACTAAACCTATGCGAGACATGTACTTCATGCCTGTGGGCGACTTTGAGTACAGAGGCTGTGTTTCTTCTACCAATACAAATCATCTTTCATGGTGTTTGTTTGTTTCTTGCCAATAACATGACTCTTATTTTTTTATTATAAAATTGCGTCAACTTTTACTGTTTAGGTGGATTAGTAGAGAGATATTTTTGGAGAAGGTGGAGAGACAGTCATTGAAAGTGCTTGAAGATTTGAGGGTGATCACAACAATGGGCATGCCTTTGGATACCCCTAAGGATTACACATTGCAGCAATACATGGAGGATATAAAACTGGAGGGGAGAAAACATATGTTTGTGGTGCTAAGATCAAAGGAAACAAAGATGGAGAGCAAGGGTGGAAAAAAAGGAGATGGACTATCTGAGTTGGACATGGCTGCCCATAGGGTGGTTTATAGGTATGTTGTCAATTCATTCGAAGGTTCATTTTTCATTTGTCTATTTTTGTGCTATTGATTCATGTAATTACACAATCATTGATGGTTGTTCCACTTGATTTTTTGACCTTTTGATGGTTTGGGACATCCAATTTTTTTGGGTTTCTTGGTTGATAGATATCTCTCCCACTTGGCAATAGAGAAAAGGATATTTGACATTCCAAATTTGTGCAAGAGTTGGGTGGAGATTGGTCATGCTGCATGCATGTATCCACCTGGCATGCACCGTCTCTCTCAATGGGAATTAGCACATTGTCCCTGGTGGATAGATTTTCCTAAAGGACAAGTACTGGTGCGAGAAAGAGACTTGTACACTACTTATGCTTCACAAAAAGCCAATGAAGCAAGTAAGGACAAAGTGGAGGGAAGCTCAAGGAGAGATAAGAAAGAGAAAGAGAAACAAGAACATCCTACAGAAAAAGGTAAGGAAGATACAATATGATTGTTTGTTGATGTTGTCTTCAATTTGTTTTGACATTGCATTAATAAGTTTATGATTGTTCTCTTTCTAGATGAGGGACCATCTAGTCCTATGCGGCATGAAATGGATCACATAGAGAGTGTAGGTAAGGGTGTTGTTGTGTTCTGCATATGTAGTTGTTCCTTTAACACTAGTTTTACTTGTAATTAATTTGCTTTTGCATATAGGTGGAGAATCAATCTCGGGACTTGTGAAGCAATACGTGTTCCATCGATCACAGTCACCTGACATTTCCTTGGCCCGTGGCATCACACCTTTGTTTGCTTGTACAGTTGGAGATTACATTGTAATGGGCAAAGACTTTGCTGACTCTAAAAGAAATGATAAGTATGCTATTTTGCATGAGTTTTTTATTACAGTGGCTAGTCGAGATCAGGACTACAAGAGGATGGGTAAGAAGGTGAAGTGGGCTTCAGATTTTATATTGCTCGATTTTCCATCTGGCTATCCACTTGATGAGAGAGGATCCACTCCTACTTGGAATGTCTTGCTTGAGGACCATGTGCGGCATGGGCTTGCCGTTGCATCAGCTTCTTTGTCTAATAGTGGTTGGTTGGCATGCATATGTCCTTTGGCAGGTAAGGCACAATACCACAATTGACATTTCACATTTTTTGTTTCCATTCTACTAGTTTTAAATAAAATTAATTGCTTGTAGGACAATGTATTGGTTGGATGGAACGGTTTGCATATGTTCAGGGCTTGGAGGTTGTCAGACGTGTGATCATTCATGACAAGTTTCCATATGGATTTTGTAGAGAACATGATAAAAGTGTTAAGGTAAGCTACCATTCCATGCATTCTATGTTTGCATTCCATGATAAAAGTGTCTTTGACAAATGTCTCCTCGTTAGTCCTATGCATGCTATGTTTGGAAGGATAAGTCCTATGCATGCTATCTTTGCCATCTTTCATGCTATAATGCTTGCTAGTTGAAGTCAATATACTATACATGTTTTTCTCCATGTGGTTTCCAGATGCAATCTTCAGTATTAGCTCTAATACGTAGAGCAAAGAAGAATCCAATAGTTTTTTGGGAGGAGAGCTTTCCACTTTTCCAACAGCTTTTGATTGATCCACGTGAAGATGTCTGGACTCATTACATACCTCCCTCTGCAAGGACAATCATGCCGATGTCTTCTCAGCTAGCACGAGGTGGACTAGAGAGGAGTAGTTTTTTTGTAGGTTGCATTATGTCTCTTCTCTGTGTTCCTGGAGGGCTGGTTCTAGAGATGGGTTGTGGTACAGCCCCTCTTATGCATGCTTGTTAGGCCATTGGCAGGCCTTGTTTTTCATTTGATTCAGACAACAGTATTATGGCTAGCATTGTTGAGCCACTTGTGGCAGATCATTCTGGAAAACGGATCAGGTCAGAGCATGATGGAGAGGGGGAAGAAGAGAGAGTGGAACCTGTCACAAACCCCTTTGATGAGTAGTATGCTACTGGCCCTGAGTTTTTTTGTTATATATTTTGAATGCTAAAATTGAGGACTTTGAAAGTGTTATTTAGCATCTTTATAATATGGTAGATAGTGAACATTTACGGGTGCCTTTGAATCAAGAAAGTACAAATTTTGATGCTTTGGATAGTGTTTGTAAGGCCTTGATCTAGCAATTGATTTTTTTTGCTTTTTGTTGGTAGCGAATTGTCTTTTGTATAACACATAAGGATGGCAAGACTTTCTTCTTGTTGGAAATTATTTTCATTGTTCCACTTTGACTTACTTTCCTTTGAAATGTATGTTTTGTTGTAGTTTGTTGCCATGCTATGCAGAAAAAATGGCAAGATTCATGACAGCCGACAAGAGATATGATGAGTGGCAATTAGATAAACCACATGCGCGCAACTACTTTCTTGATGATGAATGTCAGGGGGATTAGAACATGGTTTAAAACACCATTTTGTTCATAGACTGATAATTGTTGTGGTGAACCATGGATACATTTGGAAAGTTTTGGTCTAGTGCATTTTGCGGGTGAAGTGGTATTTCAATAGTCATCTATGTTATGAGTTTGGTAATTAGTTTATGTTCTTCAAGTGAAAGATGGGGTGGATTGTAAGTCTGATTATTGGTATGCTTATTATGACAACATCTTGCTATAGTAAGTTCGGTTTCAAATTTGTTCTCATCGGAGGAATTGTAAAAAAACTCGCTCGCTTCATTGGGCCCGCTCGCTTTTTCTCGCTCGCTCTATTGACTACCTCATCCTACTTTATGCTATCATCCCTCCCTTGATGGACATATAAATCCCGCACCATATCATTAAACACCTCCTCCTCCACGGCTTCATGAGGTAATGGTGGAGGGCTACTATCACCATCACTCCATGCATCTGTAACGGTCCCTCCTGAAGATCCCACCTCATATCACCGACGCTTCGCCTCCTCACGGCGAGCATAAGGCAACATATGCGGATGCTCGGGGGGGTCACTCATCATATGTAACCCTATCACGTGAGTTCAACAGAAGGATTTTTTTAATTTCTAAAATTTACAGAAATAAATATACATAAGGGACTATTTAAAATAGTTTTGAAAAAAATTTACAGATTTGTATAGAAAAGGGGTACATTTTATTAATGAAATTTTTTATAGATAAGGGACTTTAAATAAAGGCCTTGAACGCACGTGATATAGAGGGTTTATACATAGTGACCCGCCCGAGTGCGGATGTGGCACTGCATCCTGTATCAAATTAAAAGGGGATCATAACTCAAACATATGAACACCCATAGGTATCTCAATCAACCTTAACTTACAAACCCTTACCCTGTTTATGGTCACATCCCATTCTCCATACTTTGAAATATGATTGAGTGTAATCCTGCGTGCACGATACATGTTTCCTCGACATCAATCACACAAACATTTGATTTTTTGCTCCAACCACATTTCGCGATGGTGGATATGGAGGGTTTCATCCTCACTAGAGCTACTTGTTGAAGATGAAGACATCCTACAAACAAGCAACCCACCAAATTTGCTTTCTTCAAATGTTTAATTTAAACTCTGTGGCACATCTAAAGGCGCGTCTAAAACCGCGTCTAAGATCACGTCTAAAGGCACATCTAAAGGTGCATCTACTCTGTGTATTTAGATGCGGCTATAGACGCGCTATTAGACGCGATTATAGACGCAGCTTTTAAACCTGCTTTTAGCACGCTCGCTTTGCTTTTCTTCACATTACTTATACTTCGCGCGGCTTGCTTCCTTCCTCATTAGCAGATCCACAATTTCGACGCTTAAGAGAAAGGCTCCCATACTTACTTCCAAGCTTACACTTAAGAGGAACACACCCACACTTACTTCTAAGCTTAAAGGAGAGGAGGAAGAACAAGGACGAGAAGCAACTTTGAAAAAGAAGAAGAACCTTCCATACCTCTATCCACGTAAGTCCTTTTGCAGTTGATCTTGTTTGGAAGTTTGCTCTCTTTAAATTTGTACTTTCTCGTATCCAAGAAGCGCATGATCTGGGTATCAGTGTCACGTTTGTGTGTTGGGCGCAATGTCCTTTTCTACTTTTTAGAAATCTCGTCTGTCGGAGCGTGTGTATAGGCGTGTCTTAGAGCGTGTCTAAAAGCACATTTATAGGCGCGTCTAAATGCACGTCTAGCCTGTTTGCAGACCCTGTTAGATGCTCTGTTAGACGCTCTGTTAGACGCTCTGTTAGACGCTCTGTTAGACGCTCTATTAGACGCGTCTATAGACGTGCTATTCAGATGCGTCTATAGACGCGATCCGACGACGCGATCCGACAGTAAGCCTCTCTTCCCTTCCCCTTTCTTCTCAGCTCATCAGTAATAGATTTTTTTCCTTTTTTCCAGTTCAACATGTGGCCAGGAAGTGCTTCTAGCTGACCTGATCCCCGGGAATCTATTTGGAAGGACTTATATAACCTTTTAGGGCACCCTCCTACTCCTGCGGAGTTATACGGGTATATGACGGGTACTCTAAACACTCCCTAGGAGTCGGCACTACAGACTCCAAACCACCCCACACCGCTTGAGATCACCCCAGCAGAGTCAGCACAGCCGTCTTATGCCCCTTCCCCCATACCGTCTTATGCCCCTTCCCCCATGCCGTCTTATGTCCCTTCTGCCATCCCGTCTTATGCCCCTTCCCCCATGCCGTCAGGAGGTCCTTCTGTCTCGTAGAGCCGTCGATGTACTCCTGTGCTGTCAAGACTCGGTTCTCCAGCTACAAGTGGTCAGTGTAGTCCCGTGCAGTCTTCAGCTACGAGTGGCCATCGTATGAGCTTGACACGACCTAGCAGCAGGCGTAGTAGCAGGGAGAGCGGTGGGGGATGCATGGCACAATGCTTTGGGAGGGGTGGCGGTGGGGACGATGATGATTCAGATGATTTAGACGTGCCTCTGGGTGATGGTACGATTTATTATGACATCACTCAGACAGGAGGCATCTTGATGGATGCGCGGGGGAAGGACATCATGGCCTCTCCATGGCCTTCATGCATTCTGTAATTGCTAACAATTATAGAGATTGCTTTATCCACTACAAAGACTAGCCAAAGAGGTTGGCTGATGAGACCCTCGCTGCTGTTCGCTCTAGGTATCCTAACCCCCCCAATCGCCAGTTCACACATAAATGGGCCAAGTCAAAGATTGTTACGATACTTGGCAATAAAAGATCTTCGCTTAAGAGGCAGGCACTAGCAGAGCTTGCCAGGCTTGAGGCAGGTCAACCACCAAGGGGCCCACCCCACACCGCTCACAAGCGTGAGTGGAAGAAGGCAATGAAGTCAGCGAGGGAGGACCCCAGTCTGCAGCACATGGAGGCACGAAGGATCTAGATGGAGGAATATGGAAGCGCGCATTTTGGAGCAGGGGGTGTTGAATCATGGGAGGCCCAATTTGTAAGTATCAATATCAAATTATATTGCTTATGTAGTTTATTAGGAGGTTGTTTCTTTGTACTAATCCCTCCGCAAAGTGTGTCGTCATGCAGCTTGAGATCGTGGGCAGATACCCTACTCCTGTGGAGATAGCCTACCACCGCCACCATCGCAGAGGAGATACATGGAGGCACTTCTATGATGACGGGTTGATTACTGAGGAGTAGTATACCCGGGCTACTGGAGCGGCCCCCCAGGTATTTGAAAGTTATTAAATAATGCCAAAATTATAAGTAAAGATTTGATTTTTCATACATTGATATATGTTGTCCCTTGTTTACAGCCTCGTGCACAAGATGATGAGGAAGATGAGGAAGGAGGCGCAGAAGGGAGTGCAGAAGGGAGCGTGGAAGGGAGCGAGGACATGGAGAACATAGATTAGTCATAGAAGTAGTGCTAGCTACTCTTTTTTGTACTTAAAGCCACTGGCTTGGCTTCATGCCTCTTGTATATACACTCCTCTTATTTTTTGTATTTGAAGCCACATGACGTGGCTTAGCTTCCTTATTTTTTGTACTTGAAGCCACATAACGTGGCTTAGCTTCGTGCTATATGTATATACAAGCACTTTTTGAGCTTTCAATTTTATTGCGTTTTGGAGTTGTAATGTTTTATTTGGAATTGTAATTAAAATGCGGTTGGCTGTAAGAACTGAATTACACAATGTGGATATGGGATTCTTGTAACTATATAGCATACACAACATACGCAGCATTCTCTAAATTAAAAAATAATAATAATAAAGCGCGTCTATCAGTGCATTTATAAATGCGTCTATTTATGCATCTGTCTGTTCAACAAGCGTTTATATTTGCGTCTATAAACGCATTTACAAGCACGTCTATTTAAGCGTCTAAGTGCGCATCTATACGCACGTGTGCGAATATATAGATGCACTGATAGACGCAGGTCTCTAGACGCAAAAATAGACGCACAAATAGACGCGCCCGTAAGTTTTTTATTTAGTTCAAAAAATGCGTCTGTGTGCACGTCTATGGGTGCTTTGTCTTGTTGTGAGCCTCACGGTTAGAGAAGGTGAGGTAATCACATTGCTATTGAGCAGGATCAAAGGAGATTGGCCCATTAGTCAAGCTTTTAAAGAAGAAATGGGGTTCAGAGGGAAACCTTTCTCTAGAGTATGCCTAAGTGATTTTAAGGACAACTCCTCTCTTGATGCCCCACTGTCTACAAACAGACAGTCTAGGTTCCATGCCCCTAGTGACAAACTGCCGTCGATATGGGCTGCATGGCTGAACAATGTCTGGAAGGCCACACCTTCTTACAAAATTGATTTTTTGTTGTGGCGGGTCTTGGTAGGGAAAATGCCGGTGAGATCAAGAATCTCGAAATGGAACCCAAGCGTAAGTCCCACTTGTTTATTTTGCAAGGAGGCCAAGGAGAATCACATGCATCTATTTTGGGACTGCTTCTTTGTTAGAGATGTTTAGAAATAGATCGGGCTCAGTTTGATAGGAGCTCAAGTGACCTTTAAACTAAATTGGAAAATGGCACTCCTAGGAGATAGATGCAAGATGACTAACCCTTTGTATGAGATTTGGCAGTTGATCAAAGGACATGTCATAATGCATGTGTGGAGGCATAGAAACAATCTTGCCTTCCATAGGCCACACTTAGGGAGACGAATGATTGTAGCCATTATAGAGGACACAAGAAAGGCAATGAAGTACTTTGGTTAAAAGAATGATGCTTGTAATCTTTTAGGAAAGATCTGAGGGTTCCTGCCTCCTTGTTGGGAGGACACGCTGATGATGTATTTATTTTTTCTACCTTTTTCCTAGCGTTTTGTACTCTAATACAATGACTCTTACCGCCAAGAAAACATTTTCATGGTAAAGAAAGAACATGTCCTTGTTTTTCACCATGCATTATGCATGAGCATAGGAAAACATGCATTGGTGGTCTTCTACCCATGAAAATGTTACCCGATGGGAATGATACTTTGCAAGGGCCTTAAAATCTCCTATTCTTAGGCTTGTTCAAAGTATCTTGCCCATCAACTACCATTTTTATGGTGAAGAAAGAATAGTTCCGTGTTTTTCAACATGCATCATGCATGAACATAGAAAAACATGCAACAGTGGTCTTCTATCCATGTAAACAGTACCGAATGACGATGATACTTTTCAAAAACCTTAAAA
Organism: Dipteris shenzhenensis; assembly: GCF_047967505.1. Classification (NCBI taxonomy): domain Eukaryota; kingdom Viridiplantae; phylum Streptophyta; class Polypodiopsida; order Gleicheniales; family Dipteridaceae; genus Dipteris; species Dipteris shenzhenensis. Next base: position 4,527,051 of record NC_141610.1, on the reverse strand, counting down.
TTACCTATTTGAAGCCCTTTGCAAAGTGTCATGCCCATCAGGTACCATTTTATGGCTTGGAAAGAATATTTCCTTATTTTTGAACATGCATCATGCATGAGCATTGAAAAAGACGTATCGGTGATCTTGTAGCCATGCAAATGTGTCTTGTCCATTGGGTGTCATTTGCATGGCTTGAAGAGTATGTTTTTTTGTTTTTCAACATGCATCCCTCATGCATCATGCATTTTCGATGCACGACATGCATCAGAGGTCTTCTAGCCATGCAAATGGTACCCAATGGGCATGGTACTTTGTACAGCATTAAAATCACCTAGTTTAAGGCTCTTGCAAAGTATCATGTCCATCAGATACATTTTTATGGTGAAAAAATGTATTTCCTTGTATTTTACCATTCATCATGCATGAGAGTAGAATAACATGCATCGGTGGAATCCATGCAAAATGGTATGTTATGGGCTTGATATTCTACAAACAGACAGTCGAGGTTCCATGCCCCTAGTGACAAACTACCGTCGGTATGGGCTGCATGGCTGAACAGTGTCTGGAAGGCCACACCTTCTTACAAAATTGATTTTTTGTTGTGGCAGGTCTTGGTAGGGAAAATGCCAGTGAGGTCAAGAATCTCCAAATGGAACCCAAGCGTAAGTCCCACTTGTTTATTTTGCAAGGAGGCCAAGGAGACTCACATGCATCTATTTTGGGACTGCTTCTTTGTTAGAGATGTTTAGAAATAGATCGGGCTCAGTTTGATAGGAGCTCAAGTGCCCTTCAAACTAAATTGGAAAATGGCACTCCTAGGAGATAGATGCAAGATGACTAACCCTTTGTATGAGATTTGGCAGTTGATCAAAGGGCATGTCATAATGCATGTGTGGAGGCATAGAAACAATCTTGCCTTCCATAGGCCACACTTAGGGAGACTAATGATTGTAGCCATTATAGAGGACACAAGAAAGGCAATGAAGCACTTTGGTTAAAAGAATGATGCTTGTAATCTTTTAGAAAAGATGTGGAACTGAGGGTTCCTGCCTCCTTGTTGGGAGGACACGCTGATGATGTATTTATTTTTTCTACCTTTTTCCTACCTTTTTTTACTCTAATACAATGACTCTTACTGCCAAAAAAACATTTTCATGGTAAAGAAAGAACATGTCCTTGTTTTTCACCATGCATTATGCATGAGCATAGGAAAACATGCATTGGTGGTCTTCTACCCATGAAAATGTTACTCGATGGGAATGATACTTTGCATGGGCCTTAAAATATCCTATTCTTAGGCTTGTTCAAAGTATCTTGCCCATCAACTACCATTTTTATGGTGAAGAAAGAATAGTTTTGTGTTTTTCAACATGCATCATGCATGAACATAGAAAAACATGCATCAGTGGTCTTCTATCCATGTAAACAGTACCCAATGACCATGATACTTTGCAAAAATCTTAAAATTACATATTTTAAGCCCTGTGCAAAGTATCATGCCCATCAGGTACCATTTTATGGCTTGGAAAGAATATTTCCTTATTTTTGAACATGCATCATGCATGATCATTGAAAAAGACATATCGGTGATCTTGTAGCCATGCAAATGTGTCTTGTCCATTGGGTGTCATTTGCATGGCTTGAAGAGTATGTTTTTTTGTTTTTCAACATGCATCCCTCATGCATCATGCATTTTCGATGCACGACATGCATCAGAGGTCTTCTAGCCATGCAAATGGTACCCAATGGGCATGGTACTTTGTACAGCATTAAAATCACCTAGTTTAAGGCTCTTGCAAAGTATCATGTCCATTAGGTACATTTTTATGGTGAAAAAATGTATTTCCTTGTATTTTACCATTCATCATGCATGAGAGTAGAATAACATGCATCGGTGGAATCCATGCAAAATGGTATGTTATGGGCTTGATATTCTACATGGGTCTTAAAATCACTTATTTTTAGGTTTTGCCAAAGTATCATGCCCATCGGGTACCCTTTGCAAGGCTTGGAAAGATATGTTCTTGTTTTTCAACATGCATTGTGCATGAGCATTGAAAAACATGTCGTTCTTCTAGCCATGCAAATGGTACCAGGTGGGCATGATACTTAGCACGGACCTTAAAATATCCTAGTTTAAGACTTGTGCAAAGTATCATGCCCATTGGGTGTCATTCTCATGGCATGGCTTGGAGGGTCATTGTTTGCTTGGGCATAGCCATTTTTGGTAAGGTTCAAGGAATTTTATGTATATAGGTATCTTGCATGACCCATAATAACTTATGCATTGCTCAATGAAATTTGGAAAAATTTGTCTACATTCAAAACTTGAACATGAAACCAATAAATTATGGAATAATGATTTGTAATGAGACATGTGAAGCATGCATCCTGAAGAGTATAGGAAATAGCAATTTATTCAAAAACATCAAAATTTTATTCTATACATACATGCAACCACGTAATCATTCAAAAGTACACTATGTCATGAGCTTCTCCTCAACCCAAGGACACACCTAAACGAGAACATTAGGTATGGGTTAATAGGCGTCTAATGTTGTGCTAAAGTGATGCACACCTATTTGAGAGAACGCTCCATAACTTTTTTTTGATTTGTTGAAAACCAAAACTGATTGAACCCTCCCGCCCTCGCTTCCACTGCCGTCCCTCCCCCCCCCGCCTTCGACCCCCGCCTCGACTCCCGCCTCCGCCCTCCGCCCTCCACCCCTATCTGCCTTCCGCCTCCACTCTCGCCTTCGCCTCCGCTTCCCCCACCCGCCTCGTTTCGTTCCGTATCGCCTCACCCTTCTTTGTCAAACCCAGGCTCCAACCCCTCGTCTATCCCCCCCTTTTTGGGGTGGCAGCCTCTTCTTCATCGGAGGTCTCACAGTTCGTGGTGGTATGGAGGCTCCCTGCCCGGATCGGGAGGCCCAATCAGACCCTCCCTCTCCAGATGCCTACCGCGTTATCTTGACAGAGCAACAGTCATCTCGGGTAAAAGAGGTTGCCAATGACTTTGCCCTTACTTCCGTCTATGGCAGAGTCATTGGACACTCCCCCTCCAGATCAACCATCAGGGCACTCTCATGCTAGAGGACAGCCACATTGAGGAGGTGGCCCTTATGGCAAGGGGCATCTTCTGGCTTAAACTCTCCACTGGGAAAGCTGCGAGCAACCTGATTGCTGGTTCCCCCACATCTGTGGATGGAAAGATCATTATGATAGTCCCTTGGTACCGTGGATTCAGCGCAGTGGATTTTGATGCTTGTTTCCGCATACCTCGCCACCTAGTGACGCTAGTTTTTCCAGGCCTTGCTGCTGAGCTGCGGCCGATAGTCAGGGACCTGGGCTCCAACTTTGGCTGGGTAATGCATGACACTTTCGCCGACGCGGTTACTGCGGCAGGAGCCCCCCGAGTCCGTGTGGCTGTGGCAGACCCTGCGACTCTCCCTGCAGTGATTGAGATCGTGACAGACGCTGGCAGCATTACCCAGAGTATGGTAGTCACAGGACAGCCAGGCCAGTGCTTGAGGTGTCACGGCTTTGGGCACCTGGCTGCTATTTGTCCAGGATTCTCCAGTTCCTCTCGGCCCCCCCCACCCCCTCCACCTCCGCCCCCTCCCCCCCCCTCCGGGCAGCCATGTCAGGAGGAGCAGAGGCAGCCGGAGTCCCGGTCCAGAGATGGCTGGCGGCTGGACTGAGGTCAGAAGGAAAAGAGGAAAGGATAAGAAGATTTCTGAAAAAGGCAAGGAGGCAGAGGTTACCCAACCTGCAGCAGCGCCTCAGAGACCTAACAGGCAGCCGCCCCAGGGTCCTGGGAGAGCTTCTTCTTCGATGGTAGCCCGCCCTCTGCAGCCTCAGGTCCCCCTCTCTTCTGCTCCCTAGCCCCCTTCCACTCAGCCCCAGCCCCTTCCCCAGTCGCACCCCCCTCTTCCCGACCCGCAGCATTAGCCCCCGCCTCTTCCTCTTTAGCCCCCTCCTCTTCCTTCTCAGCCCCAGTCCCAGGTTCAGCTCCACCCCCCTCCCCCCGCCCCTCTCAGCTCTCCTGCAGTGTCAGTTGTACCGATGGTTCCTCAGCCGCGGGCAGCCCACACTCCCCCTCCTCCACCCCCCCCGCTAGTCGCCTCCATGGAGTCTGAGTTGCCTACCCCTTAGCCTCCTCCCCCTTCCCCTACCCAGGCAGGACACCCTGAGTCTACACCACCCATGGAGCAGTCTTCCCTGTCTGCTAGCCCGATCCCCTCAGTTGCAGACTCTGGTGGGCCTCAACTTCAGGAGAGAGAGCTGCCTCGTGACTTCTATAGATCTGGCCCCTGGGACTACTTGGATGTGGCCGACCTTGGGACCTTCCCTGCTTGTCTCGACATCAGTATCTTCCTGCTCCGTAAAGGGGCAGATGGGAAGATCGCAGCCTTGGCCCCGAGGGATGGCCCTAGCTTTGCTTTCACATTTCTCAGCGATGGCACCGAGACTTGGACAGACGACTCGGTCTGGGAGGAGGCTCTCAGAGAGCAGACGCACGCTCAGGTTTGCTCCTGGATATGCCCGTCGGGTGGACAGCTTGTCGAGACTCAGTGGTCCGAGGGTGACGTGCGCCTACGGTGGCGTTGCGTCGCCAAACGCTTAAGATTGATTGTGATCCTCAGGCCCCCTCTGTCGTGGCCCCTTCCCCAAGATGTCAAAGCCTGGACTCCTCAGAAACTCCGAGCCTTCTACGGGATGACTACCTCAGAGATCTCGAGTTGGCTCGAGAAAGCATTTGTCCATGGCACTAAAGGCCTTATGCCTTTGCTAAAAGTTTTGAAGAACGGGCAGGACGACCCTGCCTCCCCCTCCAAACCCTCTTAAAAGCATCAGCGCCTCCATTCCGATATGTCAGCTTCTTCATCGACATCAGCCGCGAGCAGACAGTTGTTCGCAGCCTATCAGCCCTCACCATGAGCTTACACCTTGTCTCCTGGAACATGAACGGGTTTCATTCTTCTGGCACCCGTGGTCCTAGGAAGCTCATCTTGAGACAGGAACTTCAGCCAGCAGTGATTGGTCGCTTGGATATACTTCTGCTCCAAGAGCATAAGCTTTCAGTGGCTCATTCCCGTAGCTGCAGGAAGATCCTCCCTGGATGCTCTCACACTTATTGGGAGCCCTCGATTGGGGCACAGGGGAGGAGTGGCGGCGTCTGTACTTCCGTGTGCGAGCTGTTAGCCCAGGGAGTTTTTGGTTATGGTACGTTGATTCTAGGCCATGCACTTTGGGTTGGCCTAGAGTTGGAGGGTTCCAAAATAGGAATCCTCAACGTCTATGCTCCCACAGACCTCCGATGCAGAGCCACTTTCTGGAGGACACTCACAGGGATTCTCCCAGACATGGATTCCTGGATTGTTGGAGGTGACTTCAACAATCTGGAGACCTTGGAGGACCAGCAGGGCAGAGGACCAGAGTTTACAGGTATGGCTCAGGCAGAGCAGTACGCTTGGGACTCCTTTATCTTCGCGATAGGAGGTAGGGACAGCTAGAGAGACTCATCCTTCCGCTGTTGGCACGGGAGCTTGGACTTCTCGTGGGGCTTCCGCAGGGAAGGAGGCAGACTCCTGGAGAGACTGGATAGATTTTATGTCAGTGATTGGGCCATCAACAGAGGTGGTCAGGCAGGTATAGTGCCAGGGACGACACTCTCCGACCACGCGCCTGTGCTTTTATCATTAGACTCGGCAGCTCAGTCCCTTCCTCCCCGTTTGTGCCGGATTCCCGACTCCATCTTCTCGAGGGAGGAGGTGCGCAGTAGTATCAGTAGCCTCTGGGACAGAGATTGGTGCGAGTGCGTGGATCTGGTTGATTCGGTGGCGCAGGCTTTGCAGGAGTCCAGCCAGATTTGCCAGCTCAGCTCGCAGCCCTTCAGGTTCGCCAGGAGTGGTGGGGCAAAGAGAGAGCTCTTCGTAGGGACCTCGCCTCCATTCAGCGACTCCAGTAGGCAGCCTCAGGCTCGGAGGAGCTTCGGATCCAGGCCCTTCGAGCCAGAGCCCTTCTTGAGGAGACTCTCCAGCGCCGCTCAAAGTTTTCCTATCATGCCTCCCTCTCATACTGGGCTCAGAAGGGCGACCAGATGAGCAAGGAGTTCTTCAGGACGCATGGCCAGAGAGCAGCAGGTGATCAGCTACGGAGTCTTAGGACAGTGGAGGGGCACATTGTTACTGATCCGGGTGAGGTCTTGAGGTTGGCTACCGACTTCTACAGGACTCTTTTCCAACAGGAGCAACTTGCCCCTCGTACTCGACGTTCCCGCGAGGAGGTATGGAGGCACATTCCAGCCCTGGTTCAGCCCAGCATGCAGGTGACGTTGATGGCAGTGTTCACGACTGATGAGATGTTGGAGGCCTTGATGGCCATCGATGGGCATAAATGCCCTGGCGAGGATGGGGGCTCTCTCTCACTTTCTTCACCTCCTTCTGGGATCAGATCCATCAGCCCCTCCTAGCAGCCCTTCAAAGGATTTTCAGCAGCGGATATATGCCAGAGAGCCTCTCCTTGGGACTGATTTGCCTCATCCCGAAGGGAGGAGATCGACAGGAGATTCGTCAGTGGCGCCCGATCACTCTCCTCACCACTGCCTACAAAATCCTTGCCAAGATGATCAGCACTAGAGTTCGGCCTCTACTTCTTGACCTCATTCATGACACCACTCAGACAGGCTTTGTCCAGGATCGCAGTATCCTGGATAATGTCTTCACCTTCTCAGAGGCAACGGAGTGGGCTCAACACAGTGGGTCACATTTAGCCATCCTACTTCTCGACTTTGAGAAGGCCTACGATCAAGTGGACTGGTCCTTCGTGGAGGGTACTCTGGAGCGACTAGGGTTCCCAGCAGGATGGATTCAGGGTATTTCAGCGTTATACAGGACAGCTTCCAGCAGGATCATCATCGGCGGCAGGATGGGAGAGCGATTTCGTTTGGAGAGATCAGTGAGTCAGGGTTGCCCCCTTGCTCCTTACTTGTTTCTCTTCTTCACCGAGGCCATGACATACTACCTTCAGGCGAGGTCTCGACCGGAATCCGGGGTGTTCGCCTTCCCATCAGGGAGGACACGGAGCTCCTCGATTCGGAGTATGCAGATGACACAGCACTGTATGTTCAGGATGATTAGATGATGCTCGAGAGGGTGAGGCTGGCCCTAGAGGTCTTCTGTTCAGCAGCTGGTGCGAAAATCAACTGGAACAAATCAGTTTGTTTTCTCACAAACCCCGGGGCGTGCTTACAATGGGGGAGGTTTTTGGGTTTCAGTTGGATCCCGTGGGGATAGACAGCTAGATATCTCGGCTTTCAGGTCGGCCTGGATATCACGCCAGCTCAGCAGTTTTTCCCGGTGCTAGATTCCATTCGACGGAAGCTGGCTTTCTGGAGCACTGCTAAGATCTCTCTTGCAGGTCGTGCTCTTGTAGTCAACCAGGTTCTCCTAGCCACGGCATGGTATGTGGCCTCTTGTTGGTGTTTCTCGAGATCCAGCGTGGCACAGCTTAGGAGGTTGGTCCGGAATTTCCTGTGGTCTGGGGGGGACGGTCTCAAAGATACCAGAGCTAGGGTAGCTTGGCAGATAGTCATTCTTCCACAGGCTGAGGGTGGCTTGGGGGTCATCGATCCTGAGCTTCAGAGTCAGGCCCTACTGGGCAAGCTGGTTATCCGTGGTTTGACCCCGGGGGGGCAAACGTGGAAGATGCTACTTCAGCAGGGGATCGGTTCTTGCGTCCCGTGCCGAGGGGGAGAGCGGCTACCGTCCCTTAGGTGGATCTTCACTTCTGCACCACTCACTCACCCCCGCTCCCCGCTCATTCGTAGCCTTCTCATGGTTTGGAGGCAGCTCTGCCTCAGTCTCATACAGTCCCCTCCTAGCTGTCAGGAGGAGATCGACCGCCAGCCGCTCATCTGGAATGATCAGGTCAGAGATGCCATGGGCCTTCAGCTGGGGGAGAGATCACACATCAGGTGGGACGGTTGGATGCGGGGGCCAGCCCGGTCCCTTCGAGTTTGGAGGGACACGTACAGACACTTGGAGACAGTTGCTCTAGCAGCCGTAGTTGGAGGTGCCCGTGGAGCTCAGGTGAGACGCACAGAGATAGACAGAGCGATTCCAGCCGGTTGGTTGGTTCCACTCGAGATTCAGATCCTCATGCCTAGTGATGACTGTTGGCTGGGACAGTTCACCCCCCGTGGCATCCCACTGGTGGTTGCAGGTCGGATGGATGACACCTCGGTTTCCTTCTTCGCAGTTTCGGGGGACGGCGACTCAGGAGAGAGGATGTGCTCATCGACCCCCTCCTCCCATGGCAGAGGGTTCGGGTCGTAGGCCTCATGGGGAAGGTTTGGCGGACCGATCCTAGTATAGAGCAAGATCAGCTACAGTTATGGCAACTGGCTCTGGGAGGGGCGGGCCTTGTCAGAGCTTGATTGGGACCCAGGAGAGTGGAGATGGTCAGAGATTGCGATAGGTTAGGGGCCGACTTCTTTCTTCGTCTAGAGCACGACATTGGGCAGGAGAGTTCTCGGGAGGATGCAGAGCCGCCCGCCCACCCAGCGGCCCAGTTGGTATGCTCAGAGTATCTCCAGGCTATTTTTGCAGGCCTTCTGGAAGGCCTTGTGGGAGAGCTGGCGGCCGCAAAAGATCTCCTACTTCCTTTGGCTACTCGCCCACAAGGGTCTTCCAGTGGGGAGCTGGTTGCGACAGGTTGGTCAGGATGGACGTTGTCAGATCTGTCAGGAGGACGAGGAGTCACCAAAACACTGCCTGTGGAGCTGCACTCGCGCCCAAGAAGTGTGGAGGTGGACCTTCGGGATCCTTACTTGTGCAGCACCCGAGTTAGGTTTGATCACTTGGGGCGCGTTCTGCTGGTGCAGCACCGCACCTGGCTTTCATCAGTGGTTCGAGGCAGGCCTGCAGGACCCCACGTTCCTAATCACACAAGGGACTTGGGGGCCGCTCGAGAGCATTCCGCCGCACCTGGCAGAGGCTGACACAGGATCTCAGGAGAGGCAGCCAGTCTGGGAGATTATTAGCAGCATCGCAGGATGGCACATTTGGACCTCGCGCTACGCGCAGATGAGGCGCAGATCCTCAGTGTCACCTCTCTTTCAACTGCCCAGGTCATGACCGACATCTGGAGCGAGATTATACACACCCTAAGAGGCCAGTGGGACTAGATACAGGGAGACCCCGGGCTGGCCGGGAGAAGCAGAGACGTTTCCTCCGTGATTGGGATACGCAAGGCCTCTTCTTCAAGCATACTTCGCAGGGCCTTCAGTGGCACTATTCACCACCTCTCTGGCTATTCATTCACACTCGCCTGATCCCTCCATGAGAGAGAGCTTTACTTTTTTGTTTCCTTTTAGGGCTACGTCTGATTTGTGAACGCAGCCCCGTCAGTTGCAAAGCTGACCTCATGTATCTTATTTTCGAAGTAATATAATCAGCACTGTTTTTTCGGTAAAAAAAAAGAAGTGGATTGAGAGATCTCGGGGGGGTCACTATGTATAAACCCTCTATATCACGTGCGTTCAAGGCCTATATTTAAAGTCCCTTATCTGTAAAAAATTTCATTAATAAAATGTACCCCTTTTCTATACAAATCTGTACATTTTTTCCAAAACTATTTTAAATAGTCCCTTATGTATATTTATTTCTGTAAATTTTAGAAATAAAAAAAATCCTTCTGTTGAACTCACGTGATAGGGTTACATATGATGAGTGACCCCCCCGAGTGAGAGATATGAAGTGGCCAAAGCAGAAAGAATAAATGCAAGGATGAGATTCAGAGTAATGTACAGGCGATCATAACCATATCCACGGGATCTGGCTCTTCTCCCTACTTACATGTCACTTGATTGGCTAGAACTCACTCTACGTAAAGCCGAACGTGATGGAGAGACAATGAACGAGCACGAGCGAGAGTTATCATCTGGATGTATGGTGCATGTAAGTTTCTTACCTCTTGACGTAATTAAGTAATTATTTGTGGCAATATATGCTATAAAATAGATGCATCTTCACTGTTTTAATGATGCTCTTTTACAGTACAAAAAGTACAGTGCATTATGGTCATATGGACGACATTTTTGCGTGAAACGCATCGATTCAAAGATAGTCACGTATGATTATCGAGTCATGGCTAACTTCACACAAGATAGCCGAGCAAGTGCTTCAGAAACCAATCTTCAGTTGGATTATTGTGGAACCATACACGACATCTATGAAATTGATTTCAGACGATTTACTATTTTCATTCTTGATGTAAAATAGTTTAGAACTACTTACAACGGTCCCCATGCGACAATGAGAAAAGATAGTAGCGGTCTCTTTGCAATAGACTCCACCAAACATTGGACCGATGAAAGTGATACTTTTGTTCTTCCCGAGCACTGTGAGCAGGTGCATACTAATGATTTAATTAGTTGAAGCTTTCATTTTTAAAGTCCATTGATACATGTACTTGAGCATAATTTCATATATATAATTGACGACATTTGGCACCCATCTTCAATATAGGTGGTTTTTCATCCAGATCGTTCTGATCCAAGATGGTGGTACGTGATCCAAGTTGCACCACGAAGTAAGCAAATTTTTGAAGATCGAGATGTGGATATGGAGATGCCACTACCAATTCCGGATCCAATTGATGAATCTAGCGAAGAAGATGTAGATCACCATATGAGCCAAGAGGAAGATGCGCATAATGACATCGCACGGGAGGAGGATGGAGATCACGATATTGAGGAAGAAGACAACAATCATCAAGAATCACCACACTTAAGCTTTATTGAAGAAGATGATCAAATACTTTTAGGTGAACGTACGATGCTAGAGTACGATGATGATATAGGAGATCAACTTAGTATAGAGTTGGAGATAGAATTGTTTGGTGCCTTAGACTTGGCTCAAGATGAAACAGTTGATGTAAATGCTCTTATTTGATTTTTCTCATCTCAAACTTGGACATGAATATATGAGCTTCAAAGGCTTGATGTACATGCTCTCATTTTTTTATTCTCTATGAGCTCAAACATGTATGAAAATTTAAAAAAATTTGTCATGGAAAATAACTAACTTTTAAGGCCTATTAAAAAAAAAAAACCTCTCTGTAAAAACGTCGCTATAAATTTGTATATCAGTGTCGCTATATAGCGACTAGTAGCAACAGTCGCAATATAGCGATGATTTAGGAAACCCACTTTTCATACCGACGATTAACGCTAAGCAGATGCTAAACATCGGTACGTAAACATCGCAATAGGATCCGTGTGTAGTAGTGATAGCATAAGAACTAGAGGCCACCTACCTTGCACAATACCTATTACAAGATCTTTGCTTAATCTCTAGCATTGAGGCTTAAATTTAAAATGGGGGACTCGATCATAGAGGAGCAAAAAGGATTTATTAGAGGGAGGCACATCCTTGAGGTGGTTTTGACATTATGGGAAGGTTTGACATATGTAGAGGAGCAAGATATTTGCTTGATGAAGGTCGACTTTGATAAGGCCTACGATAGGATGGACTGGGGTTTTTTACAAAGATAATGCATGGATATGGGTATAGGTCCAATGTTTTGGAGTTATGTTGAAATTCGCTTAGTACAAGCCAGAGCCAAAATTGAAGTTAAAGGACAAACTTATGAGGATTTTCCTTTGCAATGATCAATTAGACATGGATGTCCCCTCTCACCCCTCCTTTTTGCCAAAGGTGTAGACTCTCTAGGATGGCTTAAAAACACGAAGAAGTTGATGGAGGTAAAATCAAAGGTATTCAACTTTGGAGTGGTAGGCAAATTGTTAGTCGACAGTTCATGGAGGACACCAACTTTGCTCGGATTCAAGGCAGTGATATATTGTTTGGACACATGTTGTGTGGCTTTAGGATCGAGGATCTCAACCATAGTAAGAGTGGTGTCTTTGAGACCAAACACCCTTGACTAGATATTTTATTAGGTAAAGGATGCAAATGCTTGAGAGAGGGTGAGATTTTTGGTTGTTGGGCATACTTAAGGGATTCAAATGTTTGAATAAAGATAGGTGGTACTAAGTTATCATAGAAAATAAAGGGGAGGTACCAGGGACTACAACCTACATTGGCTAGAGAAATTTTGTGCTAAATCATTGTATTCACCATTAATCATTTACTTTATTTCATGCTGGTATCCCTCATAAAGGGTTTCGATAACTCTCTGTTTTTGTGGGGATGAGAGCTGAGACAAAGAAAGTTGGCTAAGGTCCAATGGAAATTCTACCTATACAATGCCCAAGAATGTTGGTGGGTTTGTTATTGTCAACATTGACAAATCATCAAGCAAATTTATGGGGCAATGGACTTTAAAGAAGATGCTCAATCCTGATACAATTTGAGCAGAGCTAGCTAGATGGAATACTACTAAGGTTAAGCCTTTGCAAGCATAAGCACTTGAAGTTCTTCCTGGAAGGTTCTGCCATTTTTGAAAGTAAACAATATGTGACCAAAGGGTCGGATTTATGGAAGGGTATGTGGAGAGCTTGGGAGAGTCTAAGACCTTTACTGATATGGAAAGGCTTTTCAAAGAAGACATGCATTTTTTGTAGTGGAGATTTGATTTGATTTTCGATAATACAGAGGGACTCATTGATCAGAGAATCTTCTATTAAAGGAGCTCTTGATTGAATATACAAGATGAATAATATTCGTTAGGCATGCCCAAAAGATTGGATAAAGTAATAGAGAATGGAAATAGAACTAAAATGAGACAAAGAATGGTAACCATGGTAGATGATGAGAGAGAAGACACATGTTATTGTACACCAACCATGCTGTATATGTGCTTGTTTTTCCTTGAGTGCTTCAGCAACCATGGCCACTGGCTTTGCCACATCTTCAAAAAATGCAAGGGGAAATACAAAAATGCATTGAGTCACTAATGTTCTAGGGGGATACAAAAATGCAGTCGACACCATCTTACAACAAAGGTTGTATAAAGCCTCTCCTATTGGATAATACTATTCCACTCAAACCCATGCAAAAATTGATCTTAGATCCTTTAGCTCTTCTAGGTCATCAAGCTTCAAGCTTTTAGAGGTGGGAAGTCAAAATTCTTGTAAGTCATTCTTAAAATCCTCCCCATATCTTAGCCATGCAACTTCATGGAGATGAATGCATAATGTCAACTCCCGTTCCTTCTCCCTGGGACATCTTTATTTTGAATGAACCAAAGTTTTATTAAAGTTGAATCTTTGTTCTCCCTGCAAGCAAAATGTTCCAAACCTATGAAGTATCACAAAGCCATAAGAGGATGCAAGAAGACAATATGTTCATGTGCAATGCAAGACTTGATCAGGACGGGCACATCATCCCATGCGTGATGTACAACCCAGGCCAGCCAACTAGATGCTTCTTGGCTTGCTAAGTGATCTGCTTGGAGAACACCTGATTGTTTTTGAAAATTTCTCCTTCAAACCAAGGCACTGCCTACTTATATATAGAAATGCATTAATCAAGATTGAAATTGACATTCACATGTCACGGAGTACAAGAAAAGACACACTTTGACTATGGTGAGCATCATTCCAATCTAGCTTCCAGTGTTTCAATCTAGTGTTAAGTGAAGCATAAGCCATAAAGAAGCAGAAGACTATTCGAAAAGGTGCATTTCTTATGAGTTAGAAATCGCTTTTGCCCACTAAACTTTCAACAATAGCTTTTCCTGCAAAAAAACCAACCCCAAGGGGATTGTACGATACTATTCCAATATTTATGGCAGGCAGCCTAGGGAGATGTTTGGGTTTTCTCACACCCCCTTGAGCCACGTGTCATGAATCTAAGCCCTTGATCTCCCTTGATTTTGTTTGATGTAAAAGCTAAGCTTTTGACTAAAGCACTAAAAGCATATAGGTGCTTTTCACAATAAAAAGACTATATAAATGTTTCAAACCTATTTGATTTGAAGAGATGGTCTACTTGATTTGCCGGGAATGACTGGTCCAACAATTTACATATCGTTTTACTGCTCCTTTTCATGTCAAAACCCTTATTTTCAAAGATCTTAATTAAATGTTTGATTTGTATGAAAGCATTGAAGTCTTGTTTTTCAATATACAGTATTGGCATTACTTGCGATAGTATTACTTTTTCTGCAAAGCCTATTGGTCTATTGCCATCCCCCAAAATATACTTACATACTAGCAGGTATGGTAAGTAGTTCGTTTTTTCATATATGGAGGTGACTGCCACTCCATTGACTCTATGAGTTATTGTGATGGACATGTTAAGAAAGTTCACTTTTGTTCCAATCATTTGGTCCTCTAGACCTGGGGTTTTCACATCAGTTGTCTCTTTCATTTCTAAGAACTGGAGGGGGTAGATGCACCATGGGTCATGTCTCCCTTTATGTATTGGGTCAAAGAATAACATGGGTGTCTCTATATTTATCACGAGGATGTCATCCATATACCAATATACGTTTCTAAGGTTTTTGAGTATATCCCATTGGTCCAATTTCCAAAATTTGAGTATCACCTTATACTCAAACCAAAATAGGTATAAATTACACTATAATGGTGAACATGTGAAACCCATTGGGATGCCAGTTATTTGTTTAAAGATTTCCATCCCCAATTGAATGTGCATGTTCTCTAGGAGCCAACTATTGACTTCTATGCATTCTTCCTTTTGCAGGTGAATACTTGTCCATTCTTCTTGTCCCTCCATGTACATTCCTTTTTGTTTAAATGCAGTCGAATATATTTCAACTCCATTTTCTCAAAGGCCTAGTCAATGATTTCGGTCCTAACTGCCTTTAGTCCTCATTCCCCATCTAGGGGGATATTCTCACAGCATTTCGCGATGTCTGCTGTGAATTTGGGATTTTCTTTGGGAGGTTCAACTTAACGTCTTCATATGATGAATTCACAATCCAAAATGTAGTTAGTGCAATTCCTATACTATTCCAAACCTTGTCTTGGAGGTCCTTTGCCATTCTCATTATTGGATCTAGGCATCCTTGTAGTATCAATGTCATTGTTTTTGCCAATTCAAAAAATACACATGAGTGTGCATTCGTAATCCATTGGAATGCCTCCTTGTGGGCTTTGTATGTAGCCACATTAAGTAAGGAAGTGATAGTGACTCCTGAGAAGTGTAGGTCAAAGTTGTTGATCTCAGTGACCAGTTGGGTCTATGATCGATGGGTTCGTAATCTTTATAAAATCTTTGCTTCCCAATCTTTCCCTTGCTTTCTCATAGATAAATGCTTTGAAAATAAAATCCGGTGTATTGGTTGATTTGCCCGTAGAAGTTATTAGTAAACAGTTTGTCAAGCATTCGATTTTCGACCTCATTTTTGGTAGCTCCATGCAGCACATTTTTTCTTTGAATCAGCTTATTCTTTTCCTTGTAATATTCCAAAGTTTATCCCAACAAAACTAAAAAAAATACGGTTCCATTATATGAAATGGTATGTCTATGTTGTACCCTATAGTTTCTAATTTTCTCCATGTATGATGTAGGGACCGCACGGATCCATTAATGCTATGATTTTCTTTTATTATATGTCCTAACCCTTTTTTGATTTCCTTTCTCAACTTGGTGTTTTCTACAATGTCTGTGTCTAGAGTCACCACATGTCCCCATTCCTTATGTACAAACGTGGTGAGTGCTATGTTTTTGCAATTGCAAATATTATTCAGACATTATTGAAACGTTATTTCAGGTCTGCATAGGATATCTGACAAGGGTTTTTTGAAGGACCATCCAAAAGATATTTCATTAATCAATTCACAACCAAGACTACAATTCCATTCATCAAAGAAATCTTTGAACGATGCTTTTATGGAAAAAAACTCCAACATGGGGTTGTCAAATAAGACATGAATGAATGTATTAGGGGTGTTCTTCTTGCAATCCAACGTCAATCTTCCATGTGGCAACAAAGATACTGATTTCTGTAGACAAACACATACATGTTAGTCGCTATTCCTTCAAAAAGCTTGGCCCCTCATGGTGCAAGAAACCGTCTTGCTCTCTCTCAAGGCTTTTGTATTTCGTACCTATGATTCAGGGCTGTCCAGATGGACTGAGCAATCTGTAGGTGGTTGCCAATCAATAAACATGGTTCCTGTTTGGCCTTTTTGAAGGTAGGGGGTGTTACGGATGTACCCTCTAGTCATGCCTGAGCGACCAGCAAACCTCGCCCTCTTGGCTGGTCCATATGCTCTCATGGGTTGTGCTTTCAATGATCTAAGCATCAGTTCCCCATATGAAATAATGCCAGGAGAAGGCTAAGGTAACAACAGGGCTTGGGGGCTGTTCTCCATGTTTTTTACTGCTGTCAATACCAGCTCCCTCATATAGTAGAAATTGAGTGACGCTTTGCAAAACAAAACCATATCATTTGTTTTCATAAACAAGAGGAGGTTGTGCCCTACAGTCTATGTTCTCTTCCACACATCTGTATTTCACATATGGGCATCCCACATTGAAGATATCATTGAGGTATTTAGGAGTCCTCTTCTCTGTTTCTGATATTCTGCTTTTGCAGCTCCCAAAGACACCCACTAGCAAGGATGTTTTTGTCGAAGCTATGCTTGTTTATTAATATTAAATCTTGGTGAAAGTTTATCGAGCTAGTTTTTTTAGTTTCACTATATTTGTATAACATATTAGAAATTTATATGTTTTCTTTTAAAATTTAAAGAAAAACTTGTAAATCTTGGCCAAACTTTAAATTTATTCTCATAAAAGTTTCAAATCTTGGTGAATTTTTCAAGCCTTTATTTTTATTAGGGCATACAAACTTTCGACACCAATATAAAAGTTTCAGTTCTTTACGAAACTAATAGGAAAAAATCATCTATGCCCACTAGTGAAGCACACCTACAATAAGGTAGTACTGTCTTCCTCTATGAGTTGTTCTAAATTATCTGCCAGTTGCTTCACTAATGAAATAGTCTTATCAACATTTCCTTTCCCAAGCACTAGAATACGGCACCAGTCCTTAAAGGAGAGTTGTAACAACAACAACTTCATGGAATCTGGGTTTTCTTTTAGTTCCTGAGAATCCAACTCAATGCTGGTGTATTTCAATACTTCAAAATAGTAATCTTTTCCACACAATCTGGAAGACCCGTGTAGATATTTTTTTGAATAAACAAATGTATACCCAGCTCCCATGGGTTCTTCCAATAATGTATGCATTTCTGTATTTAGCATTGTATACCCTATCAATGTTTATCATATGTGTTTGAGTGTAATTCCTGTTATACCCTAGTCACCATCAAATATCAAAAGGAACCTTAATTCTATATGTCAAGTATGAATTTCTATACCAGTTCTAGATTGTTCCTGTGTCCATCATGGCACATTTTACTAAACTATCATTAGAACAGTTTGTGTTTTTAGTAATTTTCAAAGTAAAATCAAAGTGTTCCTGTTACTGATTCCAACTACTTCCTCTAGATCTTCACTTCCAAACTTCATCATACACTTCCAAACTTCATCATAAATGTTCTCAGAGAACTGTGCAGAGAAGTATAGGGACGCATCAGCCACCATCCAAACAAACATAGTTAGCTCAATTTGAGAAGGAAAGCTTCAATGCCCCTATACAGTTGTTATCTATGTCACTCCAGAATAGTAATCAGATATAATGACTAATGAGGTCTCTTTTCAACCAATATAGCATGTTAATGAAATTCTAGACTCAATAACTAGTAGAATTTGTGGTAGGCTTCCAATAACCAGTAAAGTGTTAATGTCCATCCTTACAATATCGGTAAAAAGATTATGGGGCCCTTATTTCATTAGGACTACAATATTTGAGAAATGGATTGCCTAATGATTATAGTTTCCATCACCTATTTTGCTGGTTAGAAATCATTCTTCTAACTGTATATATCCACAATTCACCATTAAAGGTAGTGGGAGTTGTAGTCCTACCAACACATTGCATCATACATCATTCCTTGCTTGGTCGTAACCTTATATTTGATAAGTAAAGGTGATTTAGTTCTATCTCCATGGATGGGAGTACTCCATACATATGCCATAGGCCAGAGATTAAACAGTATCTTGTAAAAATATAGTTCTGTCTTGACTATGACCATCAAGGTCTCATTATCAGTTTTCCCACTTCATCTTTTTCATTAAGAAAAAGTTTTAAGACCTTAATCCCTTTCATCAAGCAAATCCCATTCTCTTATTTACTACTTAGAAAGTCGTTTGGAGTAAGTGACCCTTTTGTCAGTATGCTCAGGGGTATGATATTGATCAGCATGCTGTTGTAATAATGGAGACCCTGGTGCTCTAGCCCTAAAACTAGTGACAACAATCCTTTTCCATCAAAGATTGTAGTGTGGTGAGCCTTCCTATACTGGCCAACTCTCTATACTCCTGCGTGGGAAAATAGAAGTAATAAATGTTCTCTATTGACACAAACAAAATAGAAGAGGTGATATCATAAAACGTGAGGGTATATCAGTCCTAGGAATCCATGTGGACAGTATTCTACCACTAGAAGCACCTTTCTTGGATCTTCACAGTGAGTGTTCTTTGGGTTCGCTCAATGCTTCATTGCATTAAGTGGTGGTACTTTCACAATGAATAGTTCAGGCCATGTCATACGGTTTGAGAAGAATGTATGATTCCAAAAGACATGAGTAATGTCCTTGTGTTGACACATTAGCTTGCTTTAAGAGCTCAATTCCTTTGCCTCTTTGTATGCAAAACTATTATTCTTTTCTTCATTATTGCAAAAGAAGTAGATTTGTTGGAAAAACTTTGCCAATTTTAATCATTTTGCATTGATAAAAGAACTTCATCAAACAAACATAATTTGTTTGGAGTGTTAGTGCAACAAAATGTTTTCATCTACTGAAAATTTGCACGAAATGGAGATTGATTTCAAAAATCATATCATTGCGGATCTTGATAGAATTGATATTGCTTCTAACTCCCCTTTTCTAGAGAAGCACCCTTGCAATACTGACATCATCAAATGCCTAATGCAGCTTACTCCTTCGTACTCACATTCATCATTGTTAGACATGCTTATCCAATCCATTCAAGTGAATGCAAATTCTAGCAATTGCTCTTGGAATGTTCTTCACAATGTTTACATTGACTAGAGTAATGACCTCGCTCGTGCTAAAGAAACCGAACGGATGGTGACAACTATCTCAACTTCAAGATCTTTATTATATAGTTGTTTAACTATCTTCTTGAGAATTTTACGTTGCTCCTTCCAACCGATTTGCAAGACAACTACATAATCATAAAAAACTTTCCAAGTTCGCTTCGCTCAAACCATTGGCTTCTACACAATTTTCCTTTGCATGAAACTCCACATAAAAGAGCATATGTGCCCAGGAGTAACAAACACGAAACCAAACTTGCGTTCATACTTCAAAGCAATGTTAACTTAAGTGCCAAAGAACTTGCTATATATTCATTGAAATGCACAAGGAAGTTCCTTACACTATGCAATCCATAATTCGTAGGATATATAGGATAAAAAACCCAAACATACCAAAGTGCCAAAACTTGAACATTGAGCATGCAATAGATGATGACATACAAACTGCTGAAGCAAGAGAGCTTTCTCTTACAAGCAATACCACAATGACTCATTTCATAGACCTAAAGAAAACAAACAAAAGAAAATGTTGTCATAATAGTACTATTAATAACTACATAAGGACTATAAAAGAGTCTCCGCAAGCTCCTTGCATATGTTGTAAAACTTTAACATTTCGCTTGAAGCTACACAAAATGAAGCCATCCATGACTACTTTCTTGCCGTACAGAATAATATCGTTCATTGCAAGCTTCCTTCGAAAAAAAAAAGCTTATGCTCAATATGTTTGAAATTCTTCGGGTTCACTCAATGCTTCATTGCATTAAGTGGTGGTACTTTCACAATGAATAGTTCAAGCCATGTCATAGGGTTTGACAAGAATGTATGATTCCAAAAGACATGAGTAATGTCCTTGTGTTGACACATTAGCTTGCTTTGAGAGCTCGATTCCTTCGCCTCTTTGTATGCAAAACTATTATTATTTTCTTCATTATTGCAAAAGAAGTAGATTTGTTGGAAAAAATTTGCCAATTTGAATCATTTTGGATTGATAAAAGAACTTCATCAAGCAAACATAATTTGTTTGGAGTGTTCGTGCAACAAAATGTTTCCATCTGCTGAAAATTTGCACAAAATGGAGATTGATTTCAAAAACCATATCATTGCGGATCTTGATAGATTCGATATTGCTGCTAACTCCTCTTTTCTACAGAAGCACCCTTGCAATACTGACATAATCAAATGCCTAATCGAGCTTATTCCTTCGTACTCACATTCATCATTGTTAGACATGCTTATCCAATCCATTCAAGCGAATGAAAACTCTAGCAACTGCTCTTGGAATGTTCTTCACAATGTTGACATTGACTGGAGTAATGACCTTGCTCGTGCTAAAGAAACCGAATGGATGGCGACAACTATTTCAACTTCAAGATCTTTATTATATAGTTGTTTCACTATCTTCTTGAGAATTTTATGTTGCTCCTTCCAACCGATTTGCAAGACAACTACATAATCATAAAAAACTTTCCAAGTTCGCTTCGCTCAAACCATTGGCTTCTACACAATTTTACTTGATCAAACTACAACACAATGCAATTTTTTTTTTTGCATGAAACTCCACGTAAAAGAGCATATGTGCCTAGGAGTAACGAACACGAAACCAAACATGCGTTCATACTTCAAAGCAATGCTAACTTAAGTGCCAAAGAACTTGCTATATATTCATTGAAATGCACAAGGAAGTGCCTTACACTATGCAATCCATAATTCGTAGGATATATAGGATTAAAAACCCAAACATACCAAAGTGCCAAAATTTGAATATTGAGCGTGCAATAGATGACATACAAACTCCTAAAGCAAGAGAGCTTTCTCTTACAAGCAATACTACAATGAATCATTTAATAGACCTAAAGAAAACAAACAAGAGAAAATGTTGTCATAATATATAGTAATATTAATAACTACATAAGGACTATATAAGAGTCTCTGCAAGCTCCTTGCATATGTTGTAAAACTTTAACATTTCGCTTGAAGCTACACAAAATGAAGCCATCCATGACTACTTTCCTGTTGTACAAGATAATATCGTTCATTTCCAGCTTCCTTTGAAAGAAAAATGCTTATGCTCAATATGTTTGAAAAGCATTAAAAAAATATTGTGCCTACCTTTTGCCACGTTAACATGCCACTTTGAAAGGAAACACAGCAGAGACGTGTTTTAAATAACATAGAAGTGCAACTTGTTTCAATTCGTATCCCTTTTGCACAAATACGTGAGTTGACATTTAATGTTTAATACAACCTTAAGGGAAGCATTGTGAATGTATTTGCAGATATTCATAGAGTCCAACGCATCCTCCCACGGTTTCTTATTGATGGTGCTACAACCATGGTTGGTATTAAAAGAAAACTTCAATACACACATTTTTATATGAGTGGCTTAATAAGGCCTACTCTCACAATGCGTGCATTGAATGAGCTTCTACCCAGTCCTTTGTACAAGAAAGAAAAAGTTTCTTTGAACCAAGAATGGGGCAAACACATCCATTCTTTGCAAGAAAATAAGTTAGAGGACGACTCATTAACAACTACCTCCATGGACGATGAAAATGACAATTTAAAACTTGACACCCTCATACATGGGATTTACACTAGTCAACAAGTCATTGACTTTGAAGACTATAAAACAATAACTGTTGCACCTTCTGAAGGCTTTTCTCCTCTAAGCATCTTTAAAAACAAACATTGCAAAGAATTGGCATTCCCTAACCTCTTCTATGGCCATCCATGCGCGTACATATACCTAATCAAACTTCTTACCAAGAAATTGCATAATGGGAACTTACAAACACTGATCAACGCTTTGCATCAGCCATAGAAACTTATTCTTCAAAACCATCAAAGTATGGTTTGTCAAGTATTGTCCTCAACTTGGATATGCATGCATAAAGCGACAATTGGGTCAAAGACACACAGTATGAACTTAATGTTCTACACATCAAAAACTCATCCTTCATGGACACCAATCTTCCAATTACTCGTGAATTTCAAATAGGAAAAAATTTCATCAACACCATTTGCAGACATCAATTCCCCATACAACCAACAGCTCCTTGAACAATTCATCGTTCGCAAAAGCTTTCCATGGACATGTTAGCATTCGATCCTACCAGCATCAAATCCCATGGCCTTGCTTACACCGCACTCTCGTGCATCAAGGATCCATCTAACCTCTTCATCTTGCACACTTTACAAATGCAACTCGTAAAAGTTGACAATGCAGTTTTATAAGAAATTGAACGACTACAAACCACACATGCATGGAAACTCGACTACGTCAACTTCGCCCATCAATACATTGCAATGCCAACTATACAATCCTTGAACACAAGAACATTTGATAAACACAAGGAAGAAGTACCATACTTTGCAATCAAAACATTCTTGCATCACATATACTCTTGTCTACAAGAAACACAGACAAAATCACATCATAACCCAAACATTCTAGACTTTAAACATGTCATTGAGACAACAGGCGTTGAAATTACTACGTACTTCAAAAAAGAACTAACTCTGATTAAGAAAGAATATTACTTCAATGATAGAGTCCAATGCCTCCTAACATTTTTTAAACATTAAACCTCTCAAAACATAGCCATAATAAATGTATATAAGCCACCAACAACAAAAACAAACACTTTAATTCATTTACTAGAATGCATACTAGGCAATTTTAATACAAACATTCCCACATATATCTTATGAGACTTCAACATTCATTACACAACAAAAACAAGTAACATGGACAAACTCCAAAATTTCATGGAACGCTTTAACATGAAACAACTCATATCCCAACCCACTACGATTCACAATTCAACATTGGATCATATTTGGACAAACTTACATTCAGCAAGGAGCGACTTACAGGAACCTTGTACACATATTGGTCAGACCATTCAATAATATACACGACCCTTTCATGAACATATGTACAAGCCTATGAGGCAAGCCTATTGAATGAAATTCACCTTGTTTTCAAGGAATGCTCAAAGAGAAACACATAATCAATATACGTTTGTGAGTCCACTATCGAGCATTGGATCCATACAACGAAAACATATATGGCTCCAGCAAACTCTTGCCAAATCCGAAATCGATAATGAGCTACGAACGACTCTTTCAAGCAAAGAAGGAATGCTGGTGGCAACACTGATCGAGCCAATTACCACATGATCAGCTAGTACTATAAGAAGTTGTTTGGGCGCTAATCTCTGCATAACGGCGGGCAGACTGCAATAACGGATCCAGGCAAGTTGAGTGAGAGAGAGAAAGCGCGCGCTCCATATCTTTGATTAGACATTCGTATCGTCGATGTGGGACGGCCCTGGAGTTGACGAAGGTGGGCCTCCTTGTGGGAGCATACTAAAAACCTCAGTCCGTTGGCGCTTCAACGTGAGCAATTTCCCGTTCAAAACCTCAGTCCGTTGGTAAGCTCCCCCCGGACTAGCAATACTGTGCGAGAAACGAGTAGCGGCATCACATAGAAGAGTCAAGTTCGGACTCAGCATGAACAGCACGAGATAGTTGAGAGCAACATACTTCACCATGAATGGCAATGAGTTACTCATCGTACCCCGCAATGTCTTGACAGCAAGAAGCTTACGTACAAAGCTTAAGTACAAAGAGTCAGGATTTTCCATGTAATGAAGTGGTAGCGAATCGGAGTTACTAAGAGAAGACATGCAGACCTTTTTATATACTAAATGGTACAGCCTTGGCGACAGAAAGGCAAGCACAACTTGGTCTACGATCAAATATGTGCAACTTCCAAGCAGTCTAAAAGACGCGTGGACCTGGAAACTGCAGGGCTCTTCTTGCGAACGATTGTGGTCTCTTCTTACAAATGTGGTGCCTTGCCGTTTCAAAACCCATCCGAGGAAAGACGAAAACTTGAGACTTTCCCTCGTGATATATGTCCTCAAGTTCTTGCATATCACGTTCTAACTTCTGAATCCAAAGCTTGTTTTGAAATGTGTATCGCCCAACGATTGTCAACGATGTGATCCATGGTTCGCCGTTTCAACTCGTCTATCCGTGGTGCTAGGAAAAATCTGGTCTTTTTCTTACCAAAGTATGTCCTCCTAGGATTAAGAGTACATCACACTAAGTCAATAAATTATTTGACTTGTGGCACGGGTTACATTCTTGTAATGTCCAAATCCATGGCAAAGCCACGGGAATGAATTAGTAGAGTCCTATGCATCAGATTTTGCATGCCAAGCTTACTTGCACGTCTAACATATAGTGACCATAAGTGAAATTAGAGCATATGACAACTATAAACTCAAATCAATGTTGTTTCTAGAGCTTGCAGTAGCAAAAGCAAAGGGCATTGATCCCAAGCGGAAAGCCGTGCTTGAAGGTCCCCAAGGCAACCCCAACCGCAGAAGAGTCGAGCTCGGAGAGGTGGAGCTTTCATCAATATCTATGCTCCACTGGCGGAAGAAATGGATCGAGATGAAGACTATGATGCAGGATGAAGCGCACGCTAGAAGGCCACATTTAGCATGCATCTCATGGAACATCAGAGGTGCATATGCTCTTTGGAAACAACAAGTGGTCAGGAGGATACTTAGCGCTCAAAAACCGAAGGTGCTGGCTTTGCAAGAACTCAAAACGAGAGATAGAAACCTAGACGAAATCTACATTCGAGGCTACACGTGCATTGGCAACTACCCCCAGGCAGGAAGGGGGGGGAGTACTACCCTCATTATCAGTGAACAACTCTCAGTGGCTACTGTCGAAAGTGCTCCAAGGGGAGAATACATAGCGGTGGAGCTGTCTTGCTAGGAAGTAAAGTTTATAGCCATTTCTGTCTATGCCCTGAACTGCTCCACTGAGAGAGCATCCTTGTGGGGGAGGCTAAGATCTCTAATAGAGGGGAAACATGCTTTACTGCTCGGGGATTGGAACTCTGTCTTCAGTGCCTAAGACCGATCTCAGGATGCAAAGGCTTTAAGCAGTGAAACCGATGCTTGGCAACTCTTCAAAAGGAGCTACAACCTAGTTGATTATGTCTCTTTCAACAACCTTAGAAGCATGCAAGCCTTCACATGGAGCAACAAGCAAGCAGGCAGCACATGGAGGGCATCCTGACTCGATAGGATCTACTTCTTGCAAGGTGCTTGGTGGATCATGCCTAGAGTTCATGGATAGGTGCTCACTGACTCTTTCGCGTCCAATCACCTCCCAATCATGGTGTCTTTTGATCTTGGAGTAGGGTATCTGCCCACGATCTCAAGCTGCAAGAGGGATTAGTACAAAGAAATAACCTCCTAATAAACTACATAAGCAATATAATTTGAGATTGATGCTTACAAATTGGGCTTGAGATTGATGCTTACAAATTGGGCCTTCCATGATTCAACACCCCCTGCTCCAAAATGCACACTTCCATATTCCTCCATTTGGATCCTTCGTGCCTCCACATGCTGCAGACTAGGGTCCTCCCTCACTGACTTCATTGCTTTCTTCCACTCAGGCTTGTGAGCGGTGTGGGGCGGGCCCCTTGGTGATTGACCTCCCTCAAGCCTGGCAAGCTCTGCTAGTGCCTGCCTCTTAAGCAAAGATCTTTTATTGCCAAGTATCGTAACAATCTTTGACTTGGCCCATTTATCTGTGAACTGGCAATTGGGGGGGTTAGGATACCTAGAGCGAACAGCAGTGAGGGTCTCATCAGCCAACCTCTTTGGCTGGTCTTTGAAGTGGATAAAGCAATCTCTATAATTGTTAGCAATTAGAGAGCGCATGAAGGCCATCATGTCCTTCCCCGGCGCATCCATCAAGATGCCTCCTGTCTGAGTGATGTCATAGAATATCGTACCATCACCTGAAGGCACGTCTAAATCATCTGAATCATCATCGTCCCCACCGCCACCCGTCCCAAAGCACTGTGCCATGCATCCCCTGCCGCTCTCCCTACTACTACGCTTGCTACCGTGTCGTGCCGAGCTCGTACGCTAGCCACTCGTAGCTGGAGACTGCATGGGACTACGCTGACCACTCGTAGTTGGAGAACCGAGTCTCGATGGCACAGGAGTACGTCGACGGCTCTGCGAGACATAAGGACCTCCTGATGGCATGGGGGAAGGGGCATAAGACGGCATGGTAGAAGGGGCATAAGACGGCATGGGGGAAGGGGCATAAGACGGCTGCGCTGACTCTGTTGGGGTGATCTCAGCAAGTGTGGGGTGGTTTGGAGTCTGTAGTGCCGACTCCTAGGGAGTGTTTAGAGTACCCATCATATACCCGTATAACTCTGCAGGACTAGGAGGGTGCCCTAAAAGGTTATATAAGTCCTTCCAAATAGAATCCCGGGGATGAGGTGAGCTGGAAGCACTTCGTGGCCACATGTTGAACTGGAAAAAAGAAAAAAAATCTATTACTAATGAGCTGTGAAGAAAGGGGAAGGGAAGAGAGAATCGGGTTACTGTATAATAGCGATAGAGAGCCCGTCTATTTTTGCGTATAACAACGTGTCTATATGCGCAGCTGTTTGTGTCTGCAAACATCCTAGATGTGCATTTAAAGGTGCCTGTAGACACGATTTTAGACGCGCTCTAAAATGCACCTATAGACGCGCTCCGACAGATGGACTTTTCTAAAAAGTAGAAAAGGACATTGCGCCCGACACACAAACGTGACACTGATACCCATATCATGCGTTTTTTGGATAGGAGAGAGCACAAATCCAAAAAGAGTTGGATACGATAAAGTACAAATCCAAAGAGAGCAAACTTCCAAAAAAGATCAACTGCAAAAAGACTTACCTTGAATAGAGGTATGGAAGGCTCTTCTCCTTTTTCAAAGTTGCAGCTTCTCTTTCTTGTTTGCCCTCCTCTCCTTTAAGCTTGGAAGTAAGTGTGGGTGCCTTCCTCTTGAGTGTAAGCTTGGAAGCAAGTGTAGGTGCCCTCCTCTTAAGCGTCGAAACTGTGCATCAACTAATAACGAAACAAGCAAGCCGCGTGAAGTATAAGTAGTGTGAAGAAAAGCAAAGCGAGCGCACTAAAAGCAGGTTGAAAAGCCGCGTCTATAAGTGCATCTAATAGCGCGTCTATAGGCACGTCTGTATACACAGAGTAGACACAATTTTAGACACGGTTTTAAACGTGGTTTTAGACGCGCACCACAGAACAAACAGACGCTCTTTTAGATGCGCCTTTAGACGCGGCACAGAGTTTGAGAGGAAACATTTGAAGAAGAGCAAATTTTTTTGGGTTGTTTGTTTGTAGGATGTCTTCATCTTCAACAAGTAGCTCCAGTGAGGATGAATCCCTCCGTATCCACCATCGCAAAATGTGGTTGGAGCAAAAAATCAAATGTATGTGTGATCGATGTCAAGGAAACATGTATCGTGCACGCAGGATTACACTCAATCACATCTCAAAGCATGGAGAATGGGATGCGACCGTAAACATGGTAAGTGTTAAAGAGTTAAGGTTGATTGAGATACCTATGGGTGTTCATATGTTTGAGTTATGATCCCGTTTTAATTTGATACAGGATGCAGTGCCACACCCGCATATGTTGCCCTATGCTCGCCATGAGGAGGCGAAGCTTCGGCGATATGAGGTGGGATCTTCAGAAGGGACTGTTACGGATTCATGGAGTGATGGTGATAGTAGCCCTCCGCCATTACCTCATGAAGCCGTGGAGGAGGAGGTGTTTGATGATATGGTGCGGGATTTATATGTCCATCAAGGGAGGGATGACAGCATGGAGCAGGATGATCTTTTTACTGCAGCATCGACTCCACTGTTTGAGGGGTGCACATTCTCTGTTCTACGTGCCTCCCTTGAGTTACTAAACTTGCAAACCATCTATGGATGGAGCAATGCAAGTTTGAATGCATTACTCAAGTAAGATTTTGCAAACATGGTGAATTATGCTAGTGGGTCAATTACTCGAATGCTTTTCCTCATTTATGGTCTTCACATGCAGGCTATTGTGTAAAATGCTTCCAAGGGAGAATAAATTACCGACCTCAAGAGATATGGCAAGGCAACATGTGACCTCTCTTGGAGGATTAGATTACAAGCGCATCCATGCATGTGTCAACGATTGCGTTTTGTTTCGTGGACTCCATAAGGATGCAAGAGAGTGTCCTACTTGTGT
The DNA here is from genome assembly GCF_047967505.1 of Dipteris shenzhenensis. NCBI lineage: Eukaryota > Viridiplantae > Streptophyta > Polypodiopsida > Gleicheniales > Dipteridaceae > Dipteris > Dipteris shenzhenensis. Next base: position 4,498,812 of record NC_141610.1, on the reverse strand, counting down.
GGAGAGGCAAGATATAGAGCAGATCTCAAAACTTTGGACGTGCCTCGTAAGGTTTTGTGACATTTTCCCATAATCCCTCGCATCCAACATATGTTCAAGTGCAAATCTATTGCAGAGCTCATGTCATGGCATTCCTCCCATCGATCAACCGATGGCAAGTGGAGAACTCCCGCAGACTCTCTTGCATGGAAGCATATTGAAGACACATGGCCAGGCTTCAAGGAAGAACCTAGGAGCTTGAGACTTGGATTGGGTATGGATGGTGTGAACCCATTTGGTCTCAAAAGCACCTCTTACGGTGTATGGCCAGTGGTATTGGTGAATTATAATCTTCCACTCTCTATGGCTATTAAGAAAGGACATGTTATGCTATCCCTTCTAATTCCAGGGAAACATAAAGTCAAAACCCTGATGTTTATTTGGAGCCTTTGATTGACGAGCTAGAGATACTTTGGAGAGGTATCGAGGTGCATGATGTGAGCAGGCCTCCCTCATCATGAGACTTCAACTACAAAGCAGTCTTGATGTGGACGATGCATGACTTCCGAGGCTATGGCAAGTGTTCAGGTAAGCATTGCACTTCTAAGTTTGAGGGCAAAGGATGTGGCACCCTGACCCACCTTCAACTCTTAATTGCGTCTATTTTTCACTACATCGGGTTACCATGCATGTCCTGTTTGTGGTCCTTTGCTAGTTGCCTCACGGGCAGACGCATTGAATAAGGTTATCTATGAGAATCACCATCGATTTCTCCCACCTGATCATCCTAGATATGTTGCCCCTTGGAATGAAGTCCTCCCACAATCACTCACCATGGGAGATTGGATGAGAATTTAGGACGGTTCCACGACTCCTCCACCACTTGGCATGAGCCGGTAAGGGTTTCTAGCTATTGTGTGCTATATTGACTGGAAATAAAGATTGCCCACTAACACTTTATTTTGTTTAGATACTCCATCTTTTATCGTTTACCATATTGGTCCCACCTCAAGATCAATCACCTGCTTGATCCCATGCATATCTTCAAGAATGTGGCATCTACCATTTGGGAGCATTTGAATGGGACACGAGATTCCGTAGGCATAAGGGAGGATCTACATACCACAGGGAGGATGCGTGAAGCCTGGCCACAAGAGAGACCAAATGGGCATGTTTTTTTACCTTGGATGTTATCAAAGCTAGAGATGGCAACGGTGAAGCACGCTATTACTACAATTCGTACTCCCACTGGCTCGGGGGGGTCACTATGTATAAACCCTCTATATCACATGCGTTCAAGGCCTATATTTAAAGTCCCTTATCTGTAAAAAATTTCATTAAAAAAATGTACCCCTTTTCTATATAAATCTGTAAATTTTTTCCAAACCTATTTTAAATAGTCCCTTATGTATATTTATTTCTGTAAATTTTAGAATTTAAAAAAATCCTTCTGTTGAACTCACGTGATAGGGTTACATATGATGAGTGACCCCCCCGAGCCCACTGGATGCATGAGGTGTTTGAAGGGAGCCTTTACAAAGAGCAAGAAAAGAGGTGTAGAGCAATTATATGGCTTGAAATCTCATGATTGGTACAAGATTCTCCAAGTAAGTATTTTATGTGCATAATATCTTTTTCCTTCCAAATGTGTGAGTGAGTAATTATAAGCAACTAATGAACCACCTTCTCATGGGTTCAGTTCATACTACCTACTAGCATTTCATGTAGTGCATCGAAGGATGTGAAAGATTGTATTTACAAGATGGGCGAGCTTGTGAGGTACTTTACATGATACAAAATATGATGCATATCAATGCTCCATGCAAGTTTGAATGAATATTGCTAATATGGTGTACTTTTTTATTTCTAGGTATGTGAGCTCAAAGGAAATAGATCCCACCACGCTTGAGAATGCTCGAGTTATGTCAATGGAGGTGGTTTGTTTAGTGGAGGAGACATTTCCACGTTCTATTCTCACAAGCCAACTACATCTTATAGTGCATTTGGTGGATGAGATTGCTATATGTGGTACTATACATGCACGATGGTTGTTCTTCCTCGAGCGCTTCATGAAGACCTTGAAGGGCTTTGTGAGACAAAATGCAAGACCCGAAGGTAGCATGGCCGAGGGTTGGTTGGTACAAGAGTCACTTGTATATATTTCTGAGTTTCTTGTTGATGTGGATAGCTCTCTCCCACGACTATGGAGAGATGATGAAGACATAAGGATGACCTTTATTGTGCCTCAAGGGAAAGGACGCAACAAAGTAATAGACACAGAGTTGCATAATAGTATCAACCTCTTTTGCGTGCTTAATAGTGATGTGATGAAAAGATGGGTGACAAGATACCACCAAGTTGAGAAAGGAAATCAGAAAAGGGTTAGGACATATAATAAAAGAAAATTATAGCATTAATGGATCCATGCGGTCCCTACATCATACATGGAAAAAATTAGAAACTATAGGGTACGACATAGACATACCATTTCATATAATGGAACCATACTTTTTATAGTTTTGTTGGGACAAAGTTTGGAATATTACAAGGAAAAGAATAAACCGATTCAAAGAAAAACTCTGCTGCATGGAGTTACCAAAAATGAGGTCGAAAATCGAATGCCTAACAAGCTATCTACTAATAACTTCTATGGACAAATTAATCAATACATTGGATTTTATTTGCAAAGCATTTATCTATGAGAAAGCGAGGGAAAGATTGAGAAGCAAAGATTTTATAAAGATTATGAACCCATCGATCCTAGACCAATTGGTCACTATCACTTCCTTACTTAATGTGGCTACATACAAAGCCCACAAGGAGGCATTCCGATGGGTTATGAATGCACACTCATGTGTATTTTCTGAATTCACAAAAACAATGACACTGATACTACAAGGATGCCTAGATCCAATAATGAGAATGGCAAAGGACCTGCAAGACAAGGTTTGGAATCGTACAAGAATTGCACTAACTGCATTTTGGATTGTGAATTCATCATATGAAGTTAAGTTGAAACTCCCAAAGAAAATCCACTCTTTATTCATAGTAGACAGCGGGAAATGCTATGAGAATATCCCCCTAGATGGGGACTTGGGACTAAAGACAGTTATGACAGAAATCATCGACTGTGCCTTGGAGAAAATGGAGTTGAAATATATTCGACTACATTTAAACAAAAAGGAATGTGCATGGAGGGACAGGAAGAACGGACAAGGGATTCACGTCCAAAAGGAAGAATGCATAGAAGTCAATGATTGGCTCCTAGAGAACATGCACATTCAATTGCGGATGGAAATCTTTAAACAAATAACTGGTATACCAATGGGTTTCACATGTTCACCATTATGGTGTAATTTATACCTATTTTCGTTTGAGTATAAGGTGATACTCAGATTTTGGAAATTGGACCAATGGGATATACTCAAAAACCTCAGAAACGTATATTGGTATATGGATGACATCCTCATGATAAATATAGAGACACCCATGTTATTCTTTGACCCAGTACATGAAGGGAGACATGACCCATGGTGGATCTACCCCCTCCAGTTCTTAGAAATAAAAGAGACAACTGATGTGAAAACCCCAGGTCTAGAGGACCAAATGATTGGAACAAAAGTGAACTTTCTTAACATGTCCATCACAATAACCCATAGAGTCAATGGAGTGGTAGTCACCTCCATATATGATAAAACAGACTACTTACCATACCTGCTGGTATGTAAGTATATTTCGGGGGATGGCAATAGACCAATAGGCTTTGCAAAAAAAGTAATACTATCGCAAGTAATGCCAATACCGTATATTGAAAAATAGGACTTCAATGCTTTCATACAAATCAATTATTTGATTAAGATCTTTGAAAATAAGGGTTTTGACATGAAAAGGAGTAGTAAAACGATATGTAAATTGTTGGACCAGTCATTCCCAGCAAATCAAGTAGACCACCTCTTCAAATCAAATAGGCTTGAAATGTTTATATAGTCTTTTTATTGTGAAAAGCACCTATATGCTTTTAGTGCTTTAGTCAAAAGCTTAGCTTTTACATCAAACAAAATCAAGGGAAATCAAGGGTTTAGATTCATGACACGTAGCTCAAGGGGGTGTAAGAAAACCCAAACATCTCCCTAGGCTGCCTGCCATAAATATTGGAATAGTACCATACAATCCCCTTGGGGTTGGTTTTTTCTCAGGAAAAGCTATCGTTGAAAGTTTAGTGGGCAAAAGTGATTTCTAACTCGTAAGAAATGCACCTTTTCCAATAGTCTTCCGCTTCTTTATGGCTTCTGCTTCACTTAGCGCTAGATTGAAACACTGGAAGCTAGATTGGAATGATGCTCACCATAGTCAAAGTGTGTCTTTTCTTGTACTCCGTGACATGTGAATGTCAGTTTCGATCTTGATTAATGCATTTCTATATATATGTAGGTAGTGCCTTGGTTTGAAGGAGGAATTTTCAAATAGAATAAGGTGTTCTCCAAGCAGATCACTTAGCAAGCCAAGAAGCATCTAGTTGGCTCGGTTGTACATCAGGCTCAGGGGAGTCACTATGTATAAACCCTCTATACCACGTGCATTCAAGGCCTATTTCTAAAATCCCTTATCTGTAAATTTTTCATTAATAAAATGTACCCCTTTTCTATACAAATCTGTAAATTTTTCCCAAAACTATTTTAAATAGTCCTTTATGTATATTTATTTCTATAAATTTTAGAAATAAAAAATATCCTTCTGTTGAACTCACGTGATAGGGTTACATATGATGAGTGACCCCCCCGAGACATCAGGCATGGGATGCTGTGCCCGTCCCAATCAAGTTTTGCATTGCACATGAAAATATTGTCTTCTTGCATTCTCTTATGGCTTTGTGATACTTCACAAGTTTGGAGCATTTTGCTTGCAGGGAGAACAAAGATCAAACTTTAATAAAACTTTGGTTCATTCAAAATAAAGCTGTCCCAGGGAGAAGGAATAGGAGGTGACATCATGCGTTCATCTCCATGAAGTTGCACGCCTAAGATATGGGGAGGATTTTGAAGAATGACTTACAAGAATGCTGACTCCACCTCTAAAATCTTGAAGCTTGATGAGATAGAACAGCTAAAGGATCTAAGATCAATTTTTGCATGGGTTTGAGTGCTCGGGGGGGTCACTATGAGTAAACCCTCTATATCACGTGTGTTCAAAGCCTATTTCTTAAATCCCTTATCTATAAAATTTTCATTAATAAAATGTACCCCTTTTCTATACAAATCTGTAAATTTTTTCCAAAAGTATTTTAAATAGTTCCTTATGTATATTTATTTTTGTAAATTTTAGAAATAAAAAATATCCTTCTGTTGAACTCACGTGATAGGGTTACATATGATGAGTGACCCCTTCGAGTTTGAGTGGAATAGTATTATCCAATAGGAGAGGCTTTATACAACCTTTGTTGTAAGATGGTGTCGACTGCATTTTTGTATTCCCCTAGAACATTAGTGACTCAATGCATTTTTGTATTTCCCCTTGCATTTTTTGAAGATGTGGCAAAGCCAGTGGCCATGGTTGCTTAAGCACTCGAGGAAAAACAAGCACATATACAGCATGGTTGGTGTAGAATAACCTGTGTCTTCTCTCTCATCATCTACCATGGTTACCATTCTTTGTCTCATTTTAGTTCTATTTCCATTCTCTGTTACTTTATCCAATCTTTTGGGCATGCCTAATGAATACTATTCATCTTGTATATTCAATCAAGAGCCCCTCTAATAGAAGTTTCTCTTATCAATGAGTCCCTCTATATTATCGAAAATCAAATCAAATCTCCACTACAAAAAGTGCATGTCTTCTTCGAAAAGCCTTTCTATATCAGTAAAGGTCTTAGACTCTCCCAAGCTCTCCACATACCCTTCCATAAATCCGACCCTTTGGTCACATATTGTATACTTTCAAAAATGGCAGACCCTTCTAGGAAGAACTTCAAGTGCTTAAGCTCGCAAAGAATTAACCTTAGTAGTATTCCATCTAGCTAGCTCTGCTCAAATTGTATCAGGATTAAGCATCACCTTCAAAGTCCATTGCCCCATAAATTTGCTTGATGATTTGTCAATGTTGACAATAACAAAACCACGAACATTCTTGGGCATTATGCAGATAGAATTTCCATTTGACCTTAGCCAACTTTCTTTGTCCGAGCTCTCATCCCCACAAAAATAGAGAGTTATCGAAACCCTTTATGAGGGTGAAATAAAGTAAATGATTATTGGGTGAATACAATGATTTAGCACAAAATTTCTCTAGCCAATGTAGGTTGTAGTCCTTGGAACCTTCCCTTACCTATCTTTATTCAAACATTTGAATCCCTTAGGTATGCCCAACAACCAAAAATCTCACCCTCTCTCAAGCATTTTCATCCTTTACCTAATAAAATATCTAGTCAAGGGTGTTTGGTCTCAAAGACACCGCTCTTACTATGGTTGAATCCTCAATCCTGAAGCCACACAACATGTGTCCAAACAATGTATCACTGTCTTGAATCCGGGCAAAGTTGGTGTCCTCCATGAACTATCGACTAACAATTTGCCTACCACTCGTAAGTTGAATACCTTTGATTTTACCTCCATCAACTTCTTCGTGTTTAAGCCATCCTAGAGAGTCTACACCTTTGGCAAAAAGGAGGGGTGAGAGGGACATCCATGTCTAATTGATCTTTGCAAAGGAAAATCCTCATAAGTTTGTCCTTTACCTTCAATTTTGGCTCCAACTTGTACTAAGCGAATTTCAACATAACTCCAAAACATTGGACCTATACCCATATCCATGCATTATCTTTGTAGAAAACCCCACTCCATCCTATCGTAGGCCTTATCAAAGTCGACCTTTATCAAGCAAATATCTTGCTCCTCTACATACATCAAACCTTCCCATAATGTCAAAACTACCTCAAGGATGTGCCTGCCTCTAATAAATCCCTTTTGCTCCTCTATGATCCAGTCCACCACTTTAAATTTAAGCCTCAATGCTAGAGATTAAGCAAAGATCGACTTGTAATAGGTATTGTGCAAGGTAGGTGGCCTCTAGTTCTTATGCTATTCTTGCTATCCTCCATTAGAAGTAAGCTTAATCATCCCCATGTTTATTCTTGGGTCTCTTCTAGCCATGTAAATGGAACTCTATGGGTATCAAACTATTTATGGGCCTTAAACTAGGTGCATTTAAGGGCTGTGCAAAGTATCATACCCATCAGGGACCATTTGTATGGCTAGAAGACCACCTATGCACAATTTGCATAAAAAATGCATGATGCACGATGAAAAACAAGAAAATATTCTCTCCAAGCCATGAAAATTATGCATAAAGGGCATGAGACTTTCACAAGAATTAAACTACATGAGTCTAAGGCCCATGAAAGGTATCATGCTCATCAAGTACCATTTGTATGGCTAGAAGACCACCAATGCATATTTTTCTATGCTCATGCACGATGCATATTGAAAAAGAACTTACTATTCTTTCTAAGTCATGAAAATGGTATCTTATGGGCATGATACTTGTTAAACCAGGTGAGTTTAAGGCCCATACAAAGTATCATTCCCATCACGTACCATTTTCATGGCCAAAGACCACTGATGCATGTTTTTCTATGCTCATACATGATGCATGGTGAAAAACAAGGAAATATTTTTCTTCACCATGCAAATGGTACTTTATGGACATGATAGTTTTTATCAACCTTACACTAGGTGATTTTAAGGGCTATGAAAGGGATCATGCCCATTGGGTACCATTTGCATGGCTAGAAGACCACCAACGAATGTTTTGCATCGAAAATGCATGATGCATGGTGCAATTGAACAACAAAATATTCTCTCCAAGCCATACAAATGACACCTAATGAGAATCATACTCTACAAATATAGGTGAATTTAAGGACCATGAAAAGTATCATGCCCATCGAATATCATTTGCATGGCTAAAGACCACCGGTGTGTGTTTTCTATGCTCATGCACGATGTATGTTGAAAAACAAGGAAATACTCTTTCCAAACCATGAAAATGGTACTTGATGGGCATGATACTTTGTACAAGTATTAAAATAGGTGATTTTAAGGCCCATGAAGACTATCATGCCCATTGGGTATCACTTACATAGCTAGAAGACCACCGATATATGTTTTTCTCCGTGCATGGTGTACGAAAATATTGTTTCTTCACCATGCAAATAATATTTATGGGCATGATACTTTGCACAGGTCCTAAAATAGGTGATTTTAAGGCCCATGGAAAGTATCATGCCCATCAAGTACTATTTGCATGGCTAGAAGACCACTGATGCGTGTTTTTACATGCTCATGTATGATGCATGTTGAAAACCTAGAAATATTCTTTCTAAGCCATGAAAGTAGTACTTGATGGGCATGATACTTTGCACGGGACTTAAGAAAGTTTATTTTAAGATCCATACAATCTATCATTCCAGTTTTATTACCATTCTGCATGGTTAGAAGACCACCAATGCATGTTTTTCTATGCTTATGCATGATGCATGGTGAAAAACAAGGAAATATTCTTTCTTCACCATGCAAATGACATATGATGAGCATATACTTTTAGATGGCATTAAAATAAATTATTTTCATGGTTTTAAAAAGTTTCATGCCCATAGGGTACCATTTTCATGGCTAGAAGACCTCCGATGCATGCTTTGCATAAAAAATGCATGATGAATGCTAAAAAAATAGAAATATTCTCTCCAAGCCATGAAAATGACACCTAATAGACAAGATTCTTTGCACAAGTATTAAAGTAGGTAATTTTAAGGTCCATGAAAAGTATCATGCTCATTGGGCACCATTCATATGATGGCTAGAAGACCATAGACACGTGTTTTCCTACCCTAATGCAAGATGCATGTTTAAAAATAAGGAAATATTCTTTGCAAGCCATGCAAATGGTACCTAATGGGAATGATATTTCATGAGACTTACAATAGGTGGTTTTATGATATTTCATGAGACTTACAATAGATATCATGCCCATTGCGTACCATTTACATGGCTAGAAGACCACTCATGCATGTTTTTCTACATTCACACATGATGTATGCTTAAAAACAAGGAAATATTCTTTCTTCACCACGCAAATGGTAGTTGATGGGAATGATACTTATCATAGGCATTAAAATAGATGATTTAAGACCCACTCAAAGTATATTTCCCATTAAGTACCATAGAAGGCCACCAATGCATGTTTTTCTACTCTCATGCATGATGCATGCACATTCTTTCTTCATCATGATAATGGTACTGGATGGACATGATACTTTGCATGGAACTTAAAATAGGCGAGTTTAAGGCCCGTGAAAAGTATCATGCCCATCAAGTATTATTTGTATGGCTAGAATACCATCGATGCATGCTTTTCTATGCTCATACATGATGCATGTTGAAAAACAAAGAAATATTCTTTCTAAGCCATGAAAATGGTACCTCATGCTCGGGGGGGTCACTATGTATAAACCCTCTATACCACGTGCATTCAAGGCATATTTCTAAAATCCCTTATCTGTAAATTTTTCATTAATAAAATGTACCCCTTTTCTATACAAATCTGTAAATTTTTTCCAAAACTATTTTAAATAGTCCCTTATGTATATTTATTTTTGTAAATTTTAGAAATAAAAAATATCCTTCTGTTAAACTCATGTGATAGGGTTACATATGATGAGTGACCCCCTCGAGACCTCATGGGAATAATACTTGTTAAAGCAAGCATGGATAGTATTTTAATCCATGCTAACATTCATCCATTTCTTCTTTACTTTGTCTCTTATTGGCATCATGGTATTTGGTTTTGGTAACATATTTTTTATAAACTTGTACCAAATCATAATCTCACACATAGTAACGTGATGATATCATTGCCAATAGTTATCGTAAACTGTGAACACTAAACCCTATGCCCTAAACTCAAGAATCTATACTTGCCTCGGTCATGCCTCTAAAGATTGTACCCATCATGTCCTCCATTCTCTCATCTCTAACATTTAAAAGTATCCTCATATGTGTCATAAAGCAATATCATTTCTCCTTGTTCAACTCCATGCATGATCTCCCTCCACCGCCAACATCCCTAGAAGCTTGATAAAACCTATAAAAATGCACAACTATATTATTTTCTCGTATCAAGTCTTCTCGACCTTATAATATTTGAGAGAAATTTTGATCCTATATTAAGATTTGGAAATTATGTGTAGTTCACTTTAGATATCAAGCTTGTTATATATTATAAAGAATCAATAATATATGGAACCTATAAGTTGCTCATATGAGTATACTCCAAAACTTCACAAAAAATGGATACACTAATTCATGTTATGACCGTGAAAGCAAACTCAATGCAAACTGAAAAACTCTTGTAATGTATCTTGCTATTCTTGATCTTCTATATCTTAGTGCAAAATTATGTTTAAAACACACTATATTAGGCACCTATAGACTTGTAAACATTTGAAACAAAGTCCCAAAATATGAACACACTATTCAAAACATTTATACTTTTTCTCTTCGTTTGGACTTTTGTTTTTGAGCAAATACCCTCCACTCAGTATCACTTGGAACTCCAAACCTGGATTTTTTGGAGCACTAAATGAGTCACTTCGACACAAATATGGCCTAATAAAGCTAAAATTTTCCCAAAGTTGTAAGTGGTGATCTCACTCAATACATCATGATGGTTAAATTTGCAACAAAATGGTCACCTCCACACAAATATGGACTAATAGATGGTGTATAGATACACCATTTGATTGGAAAGAGTTTGTTGAATTCAACATATAGGCGGTGTATAAATACACCACTTCATTGCATAATATATTGTGGATGCACATGTGTTCTATGTGGATGCCACATAAGATATATCATCTTTCTTACGTGGATGCCACATAATATATACCATTTACGTGGAGCAAGGCATACAATATGTTATCCTATGTTGTGTTGTTGATTGTTTGTGGGGAGCTAGATGTTAGGAGGTGGAGGGGGGCAAAGTGGGGGAAGGCCATGGAGGGGGGGAGGAGGGGGGGAGGAGAGAAAGGGGGGGGGAAGTGGAGTGGGGGAGGTAGTGGAGGAGAGAGGGATCACGTCCCCCCCTTAACCTATTGCATACACAACAGGTTTGTGCGAGGGGGAGGGATTGTTGCACAAATCAATAAAATTTGATGATTTGTGCAATAGGTTGGGGGTGCACCTATCCTGTTGCACAAATCATAAAATTTTCTTGATTTGTGCAATAGGTTATATGCACCCCCAACCTATTGCACAAGCAACATGTTGGGGATACACCCAAGGAAACCCAATCTATTGCACATGCAATAGGTTGGGGGTGCACACAACCTATTGCACAAATCAATATATTTTATAAATTATTGATTGGAATTTAGGGTTTAGCTAGGGCTGAGTATCTATGGTCTAGGGTTTAGGGTTTAGGGTCTAAGGTCTAGGGACTAGGTTCTAAGATCTAAGATCTAAGATCTACATTTTAGGGTCTAGGATGTAGGGGCAAGCATCTATGATCATGAGTTTAGGGTTTACTATTTCGCATTTAGGGTTTGTAGTTTAGGGCTTATAGGTTAGTGTATAAGGTTAAGATTTTATAATCTAGAATCTATGATCTAGGGTTTAGAGTCTAGGGTTTAGGATTCAAGGTGTAGGGTTTAGGATATAGGGTTTAAGGTTTATGACTTATAGGCTAGTGTATAAGGTTAAGACTTTAAAATCTAGAATCTAGAGTTTAGGATCTAGGGTTTAGAGTCTAAGGTTTAGGGTTAAGGTTAGGGCCTAGGGTCTAGGATTTAGGGTTTAGGGATTATATTTTAAGATTTAGAGTCTAGAATCTAGGGTCTAGGGTTTAGGGTTTAGGGCTTATAGGTTTAAGTATAAGGTTAAGAGTTTAGAGTCTAGAATCTAGGGTCTAGGGTCTATAGAGGGTCTAGGGCTTATAGGTTGGTGTATAAGATTAAAAATTTAGAGTCTAGGGTCTAGGGTTCATGGGTTTAGAGCCTAGGGGTATAGGGTTTAGTAAAAATATGTAAAATGCATTCAAAACTATGCAATTGATATTTGATGGTATAATACTTTGCACATGCCTTAAAATAAGTAAGTTTAAGGCCTATGCAAAGTATCAGACTTATTAGGGGCAAGCACATAGGCCCAAGCACACCGATACATATATATTTCAACATTTATGCATCATACATTTTATGAAACGAGGAAATATTCATTTCAAACCATGCAAATGACATCTGATGGGTATGATACTTTACAGAGGCCTTAACTAAGTGAGTTTAAATCTTTTGCAAAGTATCATAAACATCAAAGCGAAGCATATATGCTAGAAGCACAATGAAGCATATTTTTTAACACCCAAGTATGATGCATGATAAGCAACAAGGACTCAATAATATGCATTCCAAACCATGGAGATGATATTCGATGGTTATGATACTTTTTAAAGGATTTGAAATTACTTATTTCAAGGCCTAAACAAAGTATCTTAACCATTGGAAACAAGCACATAGGCTAAAAGAAGACCGATGCAAAATTTTCAACACTCATGCATGGTGCATGGTATAGAACAAGGAAATACTATGAAAATGATATTTGATGGATATGATACTTTATACAAGCCTCAAACGAAGAAACTCTAAGGCCACTACAAATTATTATACCCATCGAAGATACACACATAGGATAAAAGCTCACTGATGCATATCTCCTAACACTAAGCTTACAAGTTCCTTCACTTATTTCCTCGTGGGGGGTCACTATATATAAACCCTCTATATCACGTGCGTTCAAGGCCTATTTCTAAAATCCCTTATCCGTAAATTTTTCATTAATAAAATGTACCCCTTTTCTATACAAATCTGTAAATGTTTTCCAAAGCTATTTTAAATAGTCCCTTATGTATATTTATTTTTGTAAATTTTAGAAATAAAAAATATTCTTCTGTGGAACTCACATGCTAGGGTTACATATGATGAGTGACCCCCCCGAGCTCATTTCTAAATTAGTTTTTGATTTTATACATACTCCATTCCCAATTTATTTTTTTTAATTTTAAAAATATTTTAATAAAAATAAATAATATTAAATTAACTTAAGTTATGATTTATTGTAATTTATCTTTTTTTTAAATATTAATATCTTGAAAAGTGTCAAAAAGTGAAAACCAATCCGAGCTTCTTGATGTCGTTTGTGACTTTTTTTTTTTTAAATTTTCAATAACCAAAACTAAATTATAAAATCTTTAAGAAAAAGTCAATTTACATCAATTTATATATCCTTAAAAAATAATTTTAATTATTTCTTAAATACAATTCAAATTAATATATTTTTTATTACATTTTAGAAAAGTAAAAGCAAATATAAACAGATTTATTTTATAAAAAATTAATATAATCATTTTTAAATATAATTAACAATTATTTATTTATTTATTTTCTAGGTCCAAGTAGGCAAAGATTCGAGTAGATAAGGCCGAGAGGTAAGAGGACGTCGGGTCCGGCGGACGATATCAGGGTGGGTGAAGCCATAGTGAGGGGAGGAGGCCACAGGGTAAAGCCATAGCGGGCGTAACGGTCCCTCCTGAAGATCCCACCTCATATCGCCGATGCTTTGCCTCCTCATGGCGAGCATAGGGCAACATATGCGGGTGTGTCACTGCATCCTGTATCAAATTAAAACGGGATCATAACTCAAACATATGAACACCCATAGGTATCTCAATCAACCTTAACTGACAAACCCTTACCCTGTTTACGGTCACATCCCATTCTCCATACTTTGAGATGTGATTGAGTGTAATCCTGCGTGCACGATACATGTTTCCTCGACATCGATCACACATGAGTCACACATACATTTGATTTTTTGCTCCAACCACATTTCGCAATGGTGGATACGGAGGGATTCATCCTCACTGGAGCTACTTGTTGAAGATGAAGACATCCTACAAACAAACAACCCAAAAAAATTTTCTCTTCTTCAAATGTTTAATTTTAAACTCTGTGGCGCGTCTAAAAGCACGTCTGATTGTTCTGTGGTGCGCGTCTAAAACTGCATCTACTCTGTGTATTTAGATGCACCTATAGACGTGCTTTTAGACGCACCTATAGACGTGGTTTTTAAACCTACTTTTAGTGTGCTCGCTTTGCTTTTCTTCACATTACTTATACTTCGTGCGGCTTGCTTGCTTCCTTATTAGCAAATCCACAGTTTTGACACTTAAGAGGAAGGCACCCACACTTACTTCCAAGCTTATACTTAAGAGGAAGGCACCCACACTTACTTCCAAGCTTAAAGGAGAGGAGGGCGAACAAGGAGGAGAAGCAACTTTGAAAAAGGAGAAGAACCTTCCATACCTCTATCCAAGGTAAGTCTTTTTGCAGTTGATCTTTTTTGAAAGTTTGCTCTCAACACAGTATTAGATAAAGTGGGACAAAAGTTGCATTTTGGGAATTTCGAAATTGGGTGGATTTCATTAAAATTGGGAAAGGCTTCATTAAATTTGGGAAAATTTCCATTGATTGTGGGAATTTTACCAATATTGAATAAGCTAATATTTGGAATTCCAATGATTATGAAAAACTTCATTGGTTGTGAAACAGTTCATTGCATATAAAAACCAGAACAAAGCATTTGTGGCAGAGTTTGAAAATCATGTATTTGGTGGTGTTAATAAACACCGTCTAGGGACAACATGTATATTTTACTTGAGGTGTTAATAAACACCAGTTGGTGGTGTTAACAAACACCATGCATAGTGAGTTCCACTAGAAACAAAGCAGTTGTTGGTGAAGGTCAACTTCTGAAAATTGTCATATTAATAATATGCAAATATCCATTGACAAGATAACAACAATTGAGAAACATCACATGAGAACACACCTTACAATGGAAGTTTGGGAGATTAAGAGGGAGAAAATCGACACCATTTTCTATGCTCTGATACTAAGCAAGCTCTCCTGTGCTTTGATACATACACTCTATGGAATCTTGATCTTCTTGGGTCTATTTATGGATTTTGATGTCCATGACCAGACAATTGCATCAATACACTCCCATACCTATGGATCCAACCTATTCTCTGCCCAATACTTGTTCCAGCAATCAACATAGGCATCTGCATCACTGAGCCCCTTTCTCTTAACTAATGGTGCCCAATACTGAATTAATAATTTCTTGAAATTAGGAGAAGTAGCATCCATCTCGGCACTTGATATGGCAACCCCAAGCCATATGGGGTATATAGGATCTGATGGCCTCACCAAGACGAAGTCACCTTGCTTAACATCCACCATTGGTCTAAACTCTTCCCTCAGCTTACCTTTTAGAGGCCCACAATAGTGATCATTCCATTCCTCATAGCCTTGGAAATCATTAATGCAAGCATTTATATCATCCTCCTCATCAAGAGATTGTGTTCTTGGCCAAAACTCTCTGTACACTCCTATCTCTGAGATGTTTTCCTATTCGAGCTCACCGATCATGGTTTTCCAATAGTCTATCACTGGCCTAATGTAGGACTCATAGGATGCATTCTTTCCACTTGCACATTTCTCCCAAAACTTAATGTAATCCTTTATCCCTGATATTACTTGCAAGTGATCTCTCACAAATGCAGCCATTGGTAGTATATCCGGACAACCTGTTGGCAACAATGATCGACCCTCACTATCTTTCTTCCATAGCTCAATTCCCCCTTCAATGGGCATCCAATTCGGTGATTTTGCATGCACCTTGTATTGCATCATTGGTATGTCACCTTGCATGTAAAATCGAAATTGTAATGGCTTTGCATGTCCAACTAGCATTTCTTGCCCATCACATAGGTAGCCATCTACATAATCCTTGAAGTTAGGAACCCGTGTAAGAACAAATGGTGCCGGTGAAGATGATGTACATTTTTTGAATGTATCCATCAGATGCGGGAAAGTGAATGTTTGTCCCACCCACAAGCTCTCAAAAAACCTGCTGAACATTGCATCAATGTCCTCATGTGTGTGCCCTACCATCAAGAAGCCCAATTGAACTGTCTTGAAAATGCCCCTTGCTACAAGAAGAGAAAGGTATGCAAACAAGTATCTATTTTTGTTCTTAGACCCACAATTATCTAGTTGGAGTAGCAAGTTCTATGGCAACTTTTGGAATGGTGGCTCAATAGCAACACTCCCCTCTAAAGAGGGTGGGTTTTCTCTTGTATTTGATGGAAAAAAATTCACACATGTGTCTGTAGCCCTTGCAATGGAAGTTGTCATGGCCTCCGTGATAGAATTCGGGTCACTTTCCGATATAGTTTCTAGATTTGCGTTTGTGATCGTGACATCTACATTTTCAGACAAGCTAGCTCCACTTGTGGAAACATGTGCACCTTTAGAACTGTAATGGGAGTCCAAAGCGTTTCTTGAACATAGAGCATTCAAAAGGTGAGCATTGCTTCTAGGAATCCCATTGGTAGCAAGGTATCCAAGGTCATGCATATCCATCCTCTCGAGGTTGCAGAAACAAATTGAGAGCGATCCAATCGTCAGATCAGATGGCCACAAACCATTGAGGGTGAAGTGTCCATAATGACCGTTTCCATGCCCATGGGTAATCATTCCAATGAGTGAAACCTGTAATTGCCATGCAGAATCGGTGTCCTTGGACCTCACCCAAAGTCTTGGAATTGCCATCTTTTTTTGGTCCATCTTATCATGGATTACGCATACATACTTTTTTGGATCCATCTCGGAGTACCTATGCCATGCATAGTATAAGTTCCTACAACTTTGTTGCTGTATCATATGCATCTTTCTCTCTTCCATCAGCGAATTGCGCTCATCTTGACTTTTTGTGGCTGCCAATTGAGCCTTGATCCGGCTGCACAAGCTACATTTAGAGAATTCACTCGTCTTAGCAAGGGCTACATTTTTTAAGTCTGATTTCCAAATCCTGCCAAATGTGGATGTGGATAGGCTCTGATAACCACGTTGATTAAGTGAAGTGTTGACCTCACGTAGGACGTCTATCTTCTTATACACTTCAGGTATCACTTGCTGTGTCTCTCTAGAACCATCCTACATGGTTCTACTCTTGTGAGGCATATGCTCTGTGCTATTATCCACAAAGTGTTGAATGAGAGCCCTTCCCATACCTATGTGCTCCCTGCTCCTCCTCATAATCCCTGAATTGCCATGCACATATCGCTGCACACCACTCTCAAATTGCTCCCTGTATCAATAAAATGATGTCCTTGGAATTCCATGCATCTCATACCATGCTCTACAACAGACATCCTGACCGTTTATCCTGAAGTTGTAGCATATCCTCCCTGTGTAGTCATGATGCCAAGCCATTGACAACACATCGTATATAAAGTTTGTACGAGACTCCAAGGAGCTGCCCCAAAAGTTCTTCCTTAGATTCATTAAGAGATCTCGCTCTGCATGTTGGCAACACCTACTCCCACAACAATCGATGGAAGAAACCCTCTGCACCGAATCTAGTGACATTTTGTACATAGCTATTGGAGGCTCTCTTTGTTTAGGCACCCTGTTAATGAAAGTGTACCTTCTTTTCTTTGATGTTGGATCGTCCCTTTTCAACATTTGATTATTGACCAACTCATCTATACCAGCAACGTGGTCCATGGGCACATATTGTTGCAATGGGCTTCCTTCAAGTAAGGTAATCTACTTGATGGGCCACTTTACTAGGCTGAGAGAGCCGACATCTTGCATAGAAGACCCTGAGTCACTTCCTCTAATTTGTTCTTTCTTTTCAATACCCACACCAATGCAATCGTTACCCAATAGGTCAAAGTTTATAGAGTCTCCCGGGAAAACATATAAGATCACACCTTCCCCCATAAGACAACCTTTTTCTCTTTCCAAGATTCACGAATGAAATTGTCAGTTTCCAATGAAGAAACTGGCATTGCCTCAACATAAGGTCGCTCAGGCTCACTTGGTGCAGCTTCTTCAGTTACCGCATCATCTAAAGAATCACCAACATGTTTTAGAGAGCCCTTAGGCCACTTGACAATGCTCCAAATTGCCTCAC
Source organism: Dipteris shenzhenensis (assembly GCF_047967505.1). NCBI lineage: Eukaryota > Viridiplantae > Streptophyta > Polypodiopsida > Gleicheniales > Dipteridaceae > Dipteris > Dipteris shenzhenensis. The sequence goes on along the minus strand of NC_141610.1, from coordinate 4,480,744 downwards.
CAACAAGCACTGCATCCATAGTGGGAAATGGCAAGAGCATTTCACTATTGATAGACTTCTCCACTATCACCGATACATTTTCTGTCCCAATCTTCACACCACTACAGTAGGCCTCCGGATCTATTCCACACACACCACCAATTCCAACCACTTCATTCCCCACCATCATCATGACCTTCTCCCCGCTTCTGATAGCCATCCCCTGTCATTACGATTACGGAGAATTAATGATGAACAAATTACAACCAAAGAATTTCATAAGACCATCAAACATGTCCTTCTAGAGGGGAAGAATGGCATTGGTGCAAATCTCTATAAAGCATGAATGAGTCTATACAAAATTTTTATGAAAGCATGAATTATTTCCCTAAAAATTTTAGCAATTTGATAAATCTTTTTCTAAAGCATGAATTATTTTCACCATCGTCATGACCTGATTCATGCATCTGATAGTAGCCATCCCCTCTCATTACGATGATAAGAAATTGATTATGAACAAACTACAACCAAAGAATTTCATAAGAACAACAAAGTTGTTCTTGTAGCGGGGGGAGAATGGCATCTCCATGTGAATTTGGCTAACCTATGGAGAATTGCATATCCCATCTTTGAAAAGGGGAATGGCACCAGTGCCATTCTCCCCATGCATTGAGTTGAGAAAAACATTTGTCTTCATAAGAGGAGAACAGACTAGTGCCATTCTTCCTTTGGAAGACAAAATTTTGACTTGGGACTTTGCCTTGGGAGAATGCCAATGGTGCCATGCTCCCTTTGCAAAGCCAAAATTTTATATTGGGACATTGCAATGGGAGAATGGCATTGGAGAATAGGAAAATGGAGAATGGCACTAGTGCCATTCTCCCAATGGAATGTCCTAATTTTTTGGCTTTGTAATAGGAAAATGGAGAATGGCACTAGGAATAGGAAAATGGAGAATGGCACTAGTGCCATTCTCCCAATGGAATGTCCCAATGGAATGTCCTAATTTTTTGGCTTTGTAATAGGAAAATGGAGAATGCCATTCTCCCAATGGAATGTCCTAATTCAAAATTTTGGCTTCAGAAAGGTAGAAGGGCACCAATGCCATTCTCCCATTGGAATTAGTGGAATGTCAATCTATAGGTTTAGTGCCATTCTCCATTGTAATAGGAAAATGGAGAATGGCACTAGGAATAGGAAAATGGAGAATGGCACTAGTGCCATTCTCCCAATGGAATGTCCCAATGGAATGTCCTAATTTTTTGGCTTTGTAATAGGAAAATGGAGAATGGCACTAGTGCCATTCTCCCAATGGAATGTCCTAATTCAAAATTTTGGCTTCACAAAGGTAGAAGGGCACCAATGCCATTCTCCCATTGGAATTAGTGGAATGTCAATCTATAGGTTTAGTTTGTCTAGATTACCACTAGCGGAGAATGGCAGTGATGCCAATCTCATGCTGGCAACTACATAATGACACTGAAATCATCAAACTCACATGTGGAATGGAATTGGACACCACTCTCCTATGATCACAGTCTCTGCTCTGTAGAGTTCATATGGATTTGTGTCAATCTCTGTGGAGAATGGTAGTGGTGCCAATCTCATACCATGAACTGAAAACATGCACAAGGAATCCTAAACTCACATGTGCATTTGCACTTTTTCCATTATCCTACTGTAGCCAATAAAATTAGTGGAATGTCAATCTATAGATTTAGTTTGTCTAGATTACCACTAGGGGAGAATGGCAGTGATGCCAATCTCATGCTGGCACCTACATAATGACACTGAGATCATCAAACTCACATGTGCCATTTTGACTCTACGAAGCCAAAACTTTGATTCTGGGAGAATGGCACTAGTGCCATTTCCCCTTTGCACAGCCAAGATTTGAATCAGGAAATCACAATGGGAGAATGGCACTGGTGCCATTCCCCCTTTGCAATGGGAGAATGGAAGTGGAGCAAATTAAAAAAAATTTAGCTTTGTAAAATAAGGAGATTGGAGGATGGCAGTGTGTGTGTGAACGTGGTATTCATTTGAAACCATACACTATTTTACTTCCATTTATTCATATATGTGGTAAAGTTGATCGATATTACTTTATGAAACCTAGCTCGTTATGTGAGTTTATTCACGTTAGTTTGGTTATGCTAGGTTGGTTAAGTTACAAATTTTTATGTTAGAGTATGTTTTTCTTGATCAAGGTCCAAGTAATGTAAAATTTTGCTTTTCGTATATCTCATCATCCTTGCTGCCTTGACTCAAAGAGGTAAACTTACCGCCCAATACAATATTATCCTGGACATTTCGTTGTGCTCTGTCTGTCTGTCTGTCTCTCTCTCTCTCTTTGTTGCTTTGACCTCAGCTTAGACGTGCCCCTCTGTAGGCTGAAGTGCCCTTAACTTGGCAGCTTGAATGCTTATGCTGTTTTCACACTAGAGCTGCCTAAGTCCCTCTATGGTGCATTGAATGCATCTGTGCCATGGGTTGGATGGGGCGGGCAATCTTGCCCATCCATGATGTGTGGGTGGTGCCCATGGTGCGCCTGTGAGAGTAACTCCTTTTGAATAAAGGTGCACTTGAATTATGTCCTTAATCTACTTGATCTAGATGCTTAATGTTTTAGAATTATCATCCTGAACCCCTAGCCCATCGATTTCTTAAGAAGCACTCTTTAAGGAAATCATCCTCAAGCCATTGTTGTCTTCCGTGGACGACTTCTATGTTCACCTTCTCAAGCACTTCTCATTCTCTCTCTACTATGCCAAAGTAACTAATGAACTTCACAAGTGGTCATGCTTGCATTTCATTTAGTAGAAATAATTATAAAGTTTTCATAACATGTATCTTTATGGGAGTTGTATCAAGCGACAAACTAGTTAGGTTGTGTATATTAGTCTTGTCAAAGGAGGAAGTTCACCTCAATAAGAATTTGGAAATATAGTAGCACATGAGTCATAACATCACAAGGCTTTGTGCACAACCAACTAGATTGTCCTAATGCAGCGGCTTAAATTTTATGGTCAAGCCATTGACAATCTCGATAAGTGCCCTTCAAATAGATTTGCCCTCTTGACACAGCTAACCTTTCATTGCAACCTAGCCATAAATTGTTTAAAAAGTGCTAAATTGCACTTTTATCCTCAACATGTGGATTATAAGGAATAGTCATTATCCACTAAGATGTATATTTACCCCTATCTTCATTTTCTAATGTAGTGTACAATTAGTCATCTTGTCCCCTCTCTCTCACCCCTATCTTTATATCAGCCCATGGTGTTCTTCTCCCCCCTATAGTGTCTCTCTCTTGTAAGCCCTTGGTTTTGTTACGCTCCAAAGCCCTCCCTCTACAACATTGCCCATCTTCACCATTTCTTTGAGTAGTATAGTTCCCATTTATATTTGAGAGCTCTAGAGCTTGATTGTAGAAGCCCCCTAGGAACTCATTTTCTTGTTGTTTGAAATTTATGTTTGATAGGATTTGTGTGTGGAATTCCCTTCTATGAGAGAGAGAGAGGCAGAGGTTTGTGAATTTGCACAAAGATGACTTCTACATCACTATGAGTATGTCTAGACAACATTGACTATATTTTTATGTGTTGCTCTTGAAGCTTGCATTCTAAACTCCAATGAGAACTTATTTCAAGCTAAGTAGTTATTGAAGTACATTCTTATGCTCTTGAAAAGACTGTAGTTCTTGTCAAGGCCTATTACAAGAGGCTTCTAGAGCCTTGTGTGGTTTATGGAGCCCAAGTGTATACTTGAAGTTTACTTCTTTCCATTTAATGTATTGTTCTATTTGTTTTACTTACATATTACATGCACTTTAGCTAACTCTAACTCTCGTAAATTGGATCCACAGCAAGCTGCGATGGGTCGTCTTCCTACGGATGTAGAGACGCGGCGCGCATTTCGGATAGGAACCAAGCCGTGGTTCATTGAGCAAGAGGCAATGGGAGCGACAGTACCTGAAAACATGCACAAGGAATCCTAAACTCACATGTGCATTCTTCTATGTAGTGATCACTGTCTCCGCTGTGTAGAGATCATATGGAATTGTGTCAATCTCTGAGATCATCAAACTCACATGTGGATTGGAATCCCGACACCACTCTCCTATGATCACTGGAATACCCCTCCTAGAATAGTAGGGTAAACATTTGTACAAGTGGAGAATGGCAATGGTGCCAATCTCTTATTAGGCCCTAATAAATGGCATTGAGAAGCCTAAACTCACATGTGCATTCTTCTATGTAGTGATCACTGTCTCCGCTGTGTTGAGATCATATGGATTTGTGTCAATCTCTGTGGAGAATGCCACCAGTGGAGAATGGCAGTGGTGCCAATCTCATACCATGACAAGTGCATTGGAATCCGAAACTCACATGTGCATCCTTCTATGTAGTGATCACTGTCTCCGCTGTGTAGAGATCATATGGAATTGTGTCAATCTCTGAGATCGTCAGACTCACATGTGGAATGGAATAGGACACCACTCTCCTATGATCACTGTAATACCCCTCCTAGAATAGTAGGGTAAACATTTGTACAAGTGGAGAATGGCAGTGGTGCCAATCTCTTATTAGGCCCTAAGAAATGGCATTGAGAAGCCTAAACTCACATGTGCATTCTTCTATGTAGTGATCACTGTCTCCGCTGTGTAGAGATCATATGGAATTGTGTCAATCTCTGTGGAGAATGCCACCAGTGGAGAATGGCAGTGGTGCTAATCTCATACCATGACCTAAAAACATGCACAAGGAATCCTAAACTCACATGTGCATTCTTCTATGTAGTGATCACTGTCTCCGCTATGTAGAGATCATATGGAATTGTGTCAATCTCTGAGATCATCAAACTCACATGTGGATTGGAATCCCGACACCACTCTCCTATGATCACTGGAATACCCCTCCTAGAATAGTAGGGTAAACATTTGTACAAGTGGAGAATGGCAGTGGTGCCAATCTCTTATTAGGCCCTAATAAATGGCATTGAGAAGCCTAAACTCACATGTGCATTCTTCTATGTAGTGATCACTGTCTCCGCTGTGTAGAGATCATATGGATTTGTGTCAATCTCTGTGGAGAATGCCACCAGTGGAGAATGGCAGTGGTGCCAATCTCATACCATGACAAGTGCATTGGAATCCTAAACTCACATGTGCATTGGCACTACCACTAGTGGAGAATGGCAGTGATGCCAATCTCATGCTGGCAACTACATAATGACAATGAGATCATGAAACTCACATGTGCATTGAAACTTTTGCCATAATCCTACTACAGCCAATAAATATAGTGGAATGTCAACCTACAGGTTTAGTTTGTCTAGATTACCACTAGTGGAGAATGGCAGTGATGCCAATCTCATGCTAGCAAATACATAATGACACTGAGACCATCAAACTCACATGTGCCTTCTTCTATGTAGTGATCACTGTCTCCGATGTGTAGATATCATATCGAATTGTGTCAATCTCTGTGGAGAATGCCACCAGTGGAGAATGGTAGCATACCAAGACCTTAAAAAAGCCAATAAAATTTTGCAATTATACTACTACAGCCAATAAAATTTGTGGAATGTCAATATACAAGTTTAGTTTATCTAGACTGCCACCAGTGAAGAATTGTAGTGATGCCAATCTCATGTAGGCAACTACATAATGACACTGAGATCCTCAAACTCACATGTGGATTGGAATCGGGCACCATTATCCTATGATCCTTGGAATACCCCTCTCAGAATATTAGGGTAAACATTTGTACAAGCGGAGAATGGCAGTGGTACCAATCTCTTATTAGGCCCTAGAAAATGGCATTGTGAAGCCTAAACTTAGAAAAGTAGGGTAAACATTTGTACAAGTGGAGAATGGCAATGGTGCCAATCTCTTATTAGGCCCTAAGAAATGGCATTGGGAAGCCTAAACTCACATGTGCATTCTTGTATGTAGTGATGACCTGAAAACATGCACAAGGAATCCTAAACTCACATGTGCATTGGCACTTTTGCCATTATCCTACTGCCATTCTCTGCTAGTGGTAATGTGCATTGTTCTATGTAGTGATCACTGTCTCCGCTGTGTAGAGATCATATAGAATTGTGTCAATCTCTGTGGAGAATGCCACTAGTGGAGAATGGCAGTGGTGCCAATCTCATACCATGACCTGAAAACATGCACAAGGAATCCTAAACTCACATGTGCATTGGCACTTTTGCCATTATTCTACTCCACCCAATAAAATTAGTGGAATGTCGATCTATAGGTTTAGTTTGTCTAGATTACCACTAGCGGAGAATGGCAGTGATGCCAAACTCATGCTGGCCCTAAGAAATGGCATTGAGAAGCCTAAACTCACATGTGCATTCTTCTATGTAGTGATCACTGTCTCCGCTGTGTAGAGATCATATGGAATTGTGTCAATCTCTTATTAGGCCTTGGAATGTCAATCTATAGGTTTAGTTTGTCTAGACTACCACTAGTGGACAATGGCAGTGATGCCAAACTCATGGTCGCACCTACATAATGACACTGAGATCATCAGACTCACATGTGGATTGGAATCGAATTGGAATCGGACACCACTCTCCTATCATCACTGGAATACCCCTCCTAGAATAGTAGGGTAAACATTTGTACAAGTGGAGAATGGCAGTGGTGCCAATCTCTTACTAGGCCCTAAGAAATGGCATTGAGAAGCCTAAACTCACATGTGCATTCTTCTATGTAGTCATCATTGTCTCCGTTGTGTAGAGATCATATGGAATTGTGCCAATCTCTGTGGAGAATGCCACCAGTGGAGAATGGCAGTGGTGCCAATCTCATACCATGACTTGAAAACATGCACAAGGAATCCTAAACTCACATGTGCATTGACACTTTTGCCATTATCCTACTGTAGCCAATAAAATTAGTGGAATGTCAATCTATAGGTTCAGTTTGTCTAGACTACCACTAGCGGAGAATGGTAGTGATGCCAATCTCATGCTAGCAACTACATAATGACACTGAGATTATCAAACTCACATGTGGAATGGAATAGGACACCACTCTACTATGATCACTGGAATACCCCTCCTAGAATAGTAGGGTAAACATCTGTACAAGTGGAGAATGGCAGTGGTTCCAATCTCTTATTAGGCCCTAAGAAATGGCATTGAGAAGCCTAAACTCACATGTGCAGAGATCATATGGAATTGTGTCAATCTCTATGGAGAATGCCACCAGTGGAGAATGGCAGTGGTGCCAATCTCATACCATGACCTGAAAACATGCACAAGGAATGCTAAACTCACATGTGCATTCTTCTACGTAGTGTTCACTGTCTCCGCTGTGTAGAGATCATATGGAATTGTGTCAATCTATGTGGAGAATTCCACCAGTGGAGAATGGTAGTGGTGCCAATCTCATACCATGACCTGAAAACATGCATAAGGAATCCTAAACTCAAATGTGCATTCTTCTATGTAGTGATCACTATCTCCACTGTGTAGAGATCATATGGAATTGTGTCAATCTCTGTGTAGAATGCCACCAGTGGAGAATGGCAGTGGTGCCATGTGATGAATCAAACTTCTGCCATTCTCCTTAACATCATGGAGGATGGCACCAGTGGCATTATCCTTAAACTCTCACAGAGGATGGCACTTGTGCCATTCTGAACAAACTCACAATCCACGTGTTCAATGGCATTTGTGCTCGGGGGGGTCACTATGTATAAACCCTCTATACCACGTGCATTCAAGGCCTATTTCTAAAATCCCTTATCTATAAATTTTTCATTAATAAAATGTACCCCTTTTCTATACAAATCTGTAAATTTTTTTAAATAGTCCCTTATGTATATTTATTTCTGTAAATTTTAGAAATAAAAAATATCCTTCTGTTGAACTCACGTGATAGGGTTACATATGATGAGCATTTGTGACACTCTTCTAACATCATATTATGGCATAAATACAATTCTTTATTATAACCATCTTAACTTTGATATTGTGTATATTTGCTTACTGTGTTGGTGTAGTTTTTCATAATGCATATATAAGTTGCTTCGCCTTGGTTATTTTGTTAAGCATTGTGGTTGTAATATTTCCTACTACAGTTATGATTTTCTATTATACATTTCATTTTGTCCTTGGTTCTTTTGTTAACAGAACATTGCAAGAATGGCTAGCAAGGGAAAGAGAAAGGTTCAAGAGGTGTTAGTTTATGATGGAGTTAGTTCTGGAAGAGGACGGTTTTTGGATATATACAATAACGAACTCCAAAAACTCCATAAAGTGCATTGTTTTGTGAACATCCAAGGAACAACTTTTGAAGATGTTGGACAAGTTAAAGAGATGGAGGATACCGAGAAAGACAACGTTCCTTGTCTCAAAATTCATACATTGGGAGGCAATGTGTATCAATTGGATCCTGCCTGTTTTGATCATGCGAGGATGAATGCTATTGGGGAGGACATGATGATATCTAGGGGTTGGATTAATGAGCCAAAAAATTATACCAATCAACAGATATTAGAAAGCTTTGATTTGGTAACAAAAGGGATAAAGCAAGATATAAAAAAGAGTAGAAAAGTTTCAAAAAGAACCAAGAAAAGTGATGTTGAGGGATCAAGCTCTCAAGCGTCTCAGAACACATTGAAAGAGAAGGCTAGAGAGACCGGTGAGGAGGAAACAACAGGTGAGAAGGAAATAAGGTCAGATGGAAAAACAAGCATTGGGGATAAACTGGAGGCTAAAGACAAAGAGACAACTTTAGGAGGAAAACAGGGAGGTACGAGAATAGTCACTGATGGAACTGGAAGTGGAGGTGATGCAACGGGGAGTGGTGAGACACATATAACAGGACATGGTGAGAAATCATCTGAAGCAACTATCATCCTGTATAAGAAAATCTAGCCAGATGTTGACTTTAAGGCACTACAAAAGAAATTGGAAAGGAAGGACACAAGTATGACAGGCTTGATGGAGTACGTAGAGTACTTCCCATTTGGTTTGGAGTTTGAGGTGTTGATCCCAGTGATGAATTGCTTTAGAGCACCAAGCCAATATGTGTATAGGACATTGACCCTCAGCTATGTTAGTGACTTGGTCAAGAGTTTTGCAATGAATGCACGACCTCCTGCAACATGTGCATATCTTATGCCTTACCACATAGGCACAAATACTCTGATGTGCAAGGAAGAGATAAAGGTGGAAAAGTTAAAGGAGTATAATTATTGGATTCTCGCAGGGCAGCATTCGATTTATGCTACAAGGATATTTATAACTAAAGCACATGGAGAAGCCTTCAATCAACGAAAAGGTTTCTATACATGGAGGAAGGCGAGAATTGTTGTCAATGCACCAGTTGAAGCAAGTTGTAAGATATCATCAATGGCCAACATGGAGGCACAGACCGTTTTGAAAAATCAACCATATATCGATATCTTACAATACCTAAGGGCACAGTGGATTGCATTCGGATGACCAAAGAAACCAGCCCAAGGCCTTGTCAAAGGGCATAAAGATCGACAAAGTTGGGATGTGAGTAATAAACTTTGTTTTGTATGCATTTTTTATTTCAAGAATGTTTATGGCTTTGTAAAAGAAATGATAGTAGTGTCAATTCCCTGATGTGAGAATGGCACTAGTGCCATTCTTCTAGTTACCAAGTCATGCTTTTGACATGGTAATGGAAGAATCGCACCAGTGTCATTATTATCTCTATTACATGATTTGGATTAGAAGAATGTCTAAGATGATTTTGATTTTTTTATATAGAATTTTGTAGGAGTTGCAAGCGTATCGATGGGCGCAAAATTTGCTACCAAGGACACACACATGGTCACATATGATGATGACATCTACGAACAATGGATTAGGATTTTGACATTGGTGAAGCAGGGTGATCTTGAGGGTTGAAATTTCACAATAACATATATGAGGTGTCTGCTAGGATTGGAAGACGAAGATGTACGTGCACTTCAAGTAGAGATTGACTCTAAAGAAATAGTATTGGTCAAGTCAAGCAAAGACAAGGACTCCATTGAAATGTCTCAACGGGCAATGGAGATTAAGCATGATAGAGCCCTGAAAGAAGCGCTCATCAAGGAGTTCAACTCACGTCACCCTTCGCCCCAACATCAAACATGGGATGCCCTTGCAACTTACTTCAAAATTGATTCAATTGTTTATCAGAGCTTCAAGGGTTCATGTGAGTCATGGGTCAAAGAGAAGCTGCAAGTTGGCAAGTCCACACCTGATTTCCCAAAAGCCGCATCAATCTATGTTGATTGTTGATTAGTTCAATAGAGGGTAACAAGTCTACATCGCAGTCTTGTTTTCCTTGGACAATTATTCAAGTGAACATGGAGATGGAGGGGGAGAGCTTTCTGACACGTCACTCCAAGGGACAACTTCCAATCAGCTTGTGTGTGCTTGACACCTCAGAGGGATCTGCCAAAGGCATGTGTTGGGATAAGGATGCCTTCAAGAAGTTGCTCTATGGCTTGATGGAGACCGTTGCCACTCCGTCATAGTATGTATTGCTATCATTTATGACAATGATAGAGATGGTAAATCTCAAGGAAGCAATGATAGAGGCTCGATTTTGGCATAGAAGGTTTGTGGGTGTTATCCATGAATCGGATAGTGCACAAAAGGGTTTGTCTGAGACCTTTTGTTTTTTGTCATTTGTCAGCTCACATGATGAGTTTGATGGATTTGAGCACATGTTAGAAAACACAAGGCCATACACAATAATTGAGGACAATATTCTTTATTTTGATGAGGGTGATGAGTATGAAAAAGAGGCAGTTGTGAAGCATGGCATCATCAAGGAGTGCATCAGGTGCTATTATAGTAGGGAACATGAAGTTGTTGTTGACGTCTTTACTAATGGATGTGTGGCATTACAAGCATTGTCAAGCAAAAGAAAAGTGATCTCACTGGTGAAGACATCCCAATAGGCGACAGAGGTTGAGGTTATGTGTGTGGCACATGCATCGAATAATCCCCATATTAAGATTTGGTCTAGCATTGAGAGGCCTCTTGAGACACATAGAGCTGATTCACCTATCGATGAAGGAATTAAAGAGGGTGAGCATCACATTGAAGACTTGCGACCTTTAACTGAAGCAGATCTTGAAGCTATCCCAAAGATTACATTGGAAGATTTGGAGCAAGGTCTCCTTGTGTATTCAGTTTCAAAATAATATGACGTTTATGGATTTTCTCGATTGCACATACTCTCATTATATTAAAGATATTAAACATTAGGTATGATAAAATTGTGTGACATAATGACATGGGAAATGGTACTAGTGTCATTCTCCCTATGTCGGGTTATACGTAAGAGGTACTATTAACATTTTATGTGACCTCATATGGAGAATGGCACTAGTGCCATTCTCTCCTTGTGGTTATGTAGAAATGGTAATACTGTTATGTTCCTTTCTTGAATCTATGTTAGTTGAAAGCATTACAGAGATTAAAAATTGTATAGTATTAACTATGCTACCAAAGTTTTGATTTGGGTGCTTTCTACAAATCTATTGGACCAAAGTAATACAGTATCTATGCTTTCAGATCATGCATTGCGTACATTTCTTTTGGGACATGGGGAGAGGCACTAGTAGTATTCTCTCCTCCCAATGAGGGTATAGAGAAAGGCACTAGTGGCATTTTCCATAACCTTATATGTAAAATGGCACTAGCACCACCCCAAGAGAAGAATGGCACTATTGCCATTCTCTCTATGAGTTCAGAGAGAAAGGTTGCACTATTTGCATTCTCAATTGACCTTTAGAGAGATTGGCACTTTTGCCATTCCCCAAAAATACAATGGAATCAGTGAACGACGATGGATAATGTTCATACTTTATTGTTATTTATTAGTTTCATATGCTTTTGTGCTTCGACATTGTTGAATACACTCTAAAGAATCAAAATATTTCTATATTCCTCAACTTCCACAGGGACCAATGATGCATTGAAGGATGTGGAGACATCAAATGTAGAGGACAACATACCACCCGAAATGGGGACTATCAATTACGCGATGGATACAGGAGGTATAGAAGAAAACATAACCCCCAAAATGGAGAAAATTGCAAGGAATATCACGAATTCTATACTTTTAGAAGAGAACATGGATGAACGTACTGTCTCAACATTGGGGACAAAACTAGATAATCTTATTGTTGTTGCAAACATGTATGAAATCATAGCACCTGACAATTTGGATGAGTCAGAAGCCAGCAACTTCAAGGAGAATTTCGATCTATATCCACATACAATGTCTTTGGATATGCCACGATTAACAATCATATTAGACTTGAATGGCCTGTTATTAAGTCGCTGCCTATTCAAGTCTCCAATACATCCGTCTATTATGCATGGCAAAAATAGTTATATGGTTGTTTGTCCTAGGTGCATAGAATTTCTTAAAATCTTGCTACAAAGATTTAATGTAGGTATCTGGTCGACTGGGATGGAGTATAACGTACTTGATATGGTAGGAAAGCTGCAAAATTATGCAAATGAGAGCCTCCCTTTCTTTGTTATATGGTCTCAGCAAGGATGCTACACTTACAGTAAGACGAGGATAAATAGGCCTGACAAGGTTGGTGTTGAGGCAATGTTCAAACCCTTAGCAAAAATCTCAAAGGCATTTGGATGTGATGCTAGAAGGACAATCCTTGTTGATGACTCCCCATACAAGGCTTGCATTAGCCCTCCATCAAATTGCATATTTCCTTCAACGTTTGATGTAAAAGACAAGGATGATAATATTCTACTGAGAGAGTTGATGCCGTACTTACTGCAACTCGATGAGACTAAAGATGTGCGCAGCATGATTGAGACAAATCGGTATGGACAATTACTTGTGATGGAGGGGCATAAGGATTTCAACCTTGTCCAGAAAGTAATTGATGAATGGAGGGAGGAAAATCATGCATGGTCAAGAATGGAATATAAAACAAGAAATCTTCCTCTTGCAAATCAACTAAGAGAGAGGGATATAGGTGGTAGGGCAACCCATGGTGGTGATGGCCAGGTTCCTAAACTCAATACATCCCAAATAAGACTTTTAAGGAATGCTCCGCAACTCTCTAGCATGAATGCTATGCAAGTTTCTCAATTGGCTATAGACCTAGGGTACAAAGGTCGCTATATCAAGAAATACATTGCTAAGGGCTACATAAACCGACTACAGAATGCGTATTTTTCATGAAGGTACATATGTCAAAGTGTTTTTTGATTTTATCTCAATATACATAACTGTTGTTGTAGCTAATTGAATTTGTCTTTTGTGATGTAGATAGATATACGTTCAAATCAAGCTTGAGTAGGTACATACCAGAACGAGATCCATTTGGACCACCAAAGTTACCTGTCCCTATCAACGAAGTGTTCTGGATAAAAAATGTGGCTTTCGAAGTGCATGAGTCAACCATTACAGGTGCTGGCTTGGGCTTGTTTGTGCATGGCTCCATCAAGAGAGGGACTACTATTCTCCATTATGGAGGTGACAAGTACTCCTACAGAGACTAGAAGGAATTATGTAGAGTTCATCCAAGGCTAAAGAAGTACTCTATCCAAGAGGACCCTACTGTCCCTATGAAGGATATGGTGCATATTGTTGGTGATGTTCAATATGGCAATGTGGTAGGATTTATTAACAGCAATAGAAATACCAATGTAAAGCCAAATGTTTGTTATGTATTTTCCCCTGATGTTCCACCTTGGTATGACCCCATGATGAACATAGATATTGCAGAATATGGTCACATTTGTATTGAATCCATAGATGATATACATGCAGGAGAGGAACTATTTGCAGACTATGAGTTTTGAATAACAACATTGTATTTCTTTATACAATCATTACTTATGGGAATTACTACTTTCTTGCCAACTATGTAAATTGGTGCGTAATTGTTGTGTGTGAATAATATGCAAACATGTTCATAACTACATTCATAATGTATTTAGAAGGAGTGTCTCTCGTGCCATTCTTTTCGGTGCCATTCTCTTTGGGGCTAGAAATTGAGAGTTTCTTTGCAATCATGATTTATTTCAGGGATTTCAATGGTGTATCAACAAGTTGTTATGTTTTCATCCTAAAGTGTACTTTTTTACTTTGCAATGAGTAATCAACATGACATGTAAAGTTATCGTTTTACAATAATGCTAGTCAGTCCAAACATTGAAAGTGCACAATAAATGATTGTCATTGCCACCTAAATTACATCAAATGCTTGTCATTGCCCATTGATTTTCCATCAACTACATATCTTGCATTCATTCTCCTCAACTACATATCTTGATTTTCCATCAACTACATATCTTACTGAGTTAAAGAGCCTGTGCGTTTTCATTGCAATACTCATGGTTATTAATTACACTCTACATTTTTTAAACGGTGTTTTGGAGATTTTCAAATGAGAATGCTCACAATAAAAGCGAGTCTCAATATCAATGGAAATTCCAGAGACTCGCTATTATGAAGGTGTCTTTGAACATCACTATGGCTCACGAGATGAATCTAACTCAAATGGGTTTCAAAGTTTATTATTTTGTTGATGATAACCTCGGGGGGGGTCACTATGTATAAACCCTCTATATCACGTGCGTTCAAGGCATATTTCTAAAATTCCTTATCTGTAAATTTTTCATTAATAAAATGTACCCTTTTTCTATACAAATCTGTAAATTTTTTTGAAAATTGTTTTAAATACTCCCTTATGTAAATTAACTTTTATTAAATTTAGATATTAAAAACATCCTTCTGCTGAACTCACGTGATAGGGTTACATATAATGAGTGACCCCCCCGAGATGATAACGTAGTTTAGACACTGATATTCTATTTATTATTTGAGAATGTAGTTGATATTTCACACTTCATGAATGGCTATCTAGTCTATTTTCACATATTTCTCCTGTTTTTTCATTGAGGGGAGCTACAATTTCTTCCAAAACTACCATTCTGGGAATTGGGTTTTTCCCGAATTATCTAATACGGTCTTTCTCTTTGGATTTGTACTTTCTTGTATCCAAAAAACGCATGATCTGGGTATCAGTGTCACGTTTGTGTGTCGGGCGTAATGTCCTTTTCTACTTTTAGAAAAGTCCGTTTGTCAGAGCGCGTCTATAGGCGCGTCTCAGAGCGCGTCTAAAATCGCATCTATAGGCGCATCTAAACACGCGTCTAGCTTGTTTACAGACACAGACAGCCGTGTCTATAGACGCGCTGTTATACGCAACAATAGACGTGCTAATCAAACGCGTCTATAGATGCGCTCTGACAGTAATCCTCTCTTCCCTTCCCCTTTCTTCTCAGCTCATCAGTAATAGATTTTTTTTCTTTTTTCCAGTTTAACATGTGGCTAGGAAGTGCTTCTAGCTCACCTGATCCCCGGGATTCTATTTGGAGGGACTTATATAACCTTTTAGGGCACCCTCCTAGTCCTGCGGAGTTATACGGGTATATGACGGGTACTCTAAACACCCCCCAGGAGTCTACACTACAGACTCCAAACCACCCCACACCAGCTGAGATCACCCAAGCGGAGTCAGCACAGCCCAGCTGGCTACACAGCCGAGGCCCATCTCCCATGCCATCTTATGCCCCTTCCCGCATGCGGTCTTATGCCCCTTCTGCCATGCCATCTTATGCCCCTTCCCCCATGACGTCAGGAGGTCCTTCTGTCTCGCAGAGTCGTCGACGTACTCCTGTGCAGTCGAGACTTGGTTCTCCAGCTACGAGTGGTCAGCGTAGTCCCGTGGACTCTCCAACTACGAGTGGCCAGTGTACGAGCTCGACACAACACGGTAGTAGGCGTAGTAGTAGGGAGAGCGGTGGGGGATGCATGGCACAGTGCTTTGGGAGGGGTGGCGGTGGGAACAATGATGATTCAAATGATTTAGACGTGCCTCCGGGTGATGGTACGATATTCTATGACATCACTCAGACAGGAGGCATCTTGATGGATGCACGGGGGAAGGACATCATGGCCTTCATGCGCTTTGTAATTGCTAACAATTACAGAGATTGCTTTATCCACTTCAAAGACCAGCCAAAGAGGTTGGCTGATGAGACCCTCGCTGCTGTTCGCTCTAGGTATCCTAACCCCCCCAATCGCTAGTTCACAGATAAATGGGCCAAGTCAAAGATTGTTACGATACTTGGCAATAAAAGATCTTCGCTTAAGAGGCAGGCACTAGCGGAGCTTGCTAGGCTCGAGGGAGGTCAACCACCAAGGGGCCCGCCCCACACCGCTCACAAGCGTGAGTGGAAGAAAGCAATGAAGTCAGCGAGGGAGGACCCTAGTCTGCAGCAGTCTGCAGCACGTGGAGGCACGAAGGATCCAGATGGAGGAATATGGAAGTGCGCATTTTGGAGCAGGGGGTGTTGAATCATGGGAGGCCCAATTTGTAAGTATTGATCTCAAATTATATTGCTTATGTAGTTTATTAGGAGGTTGTTTCTTTGTACTAATCCCTCCGCAAATTGTGTCGTCTTGTAGCTTGAGATCGTGGACAGATACCCTACTCCTGTGGAGATAGCCTACCACCGCCACCATCACAGAGGAGATACATGGAGGCACTTCTATGATGACGGGTTGATTACTGAGGAGCAGTATATCCGGGCTACTGGAGCGGCCCCCGAGGTATTTGAAAGTAATTAAATAATGCCAATATTATAAGTAAAGATTTGATTTTTCATACATTGATATATGTTGTCCCTTGTTTACAGGCCCGTGCACAAGACGATGAGGAAGACGAGGAAGGAGGCGCAGAAGGGAGCGCAGAAGGGAGCATGGAAGGCATTGAGGATTAGTCGTAGAAGTAGTGCTAGCTACTCTTTTTTGTACTTAAAGCCACTAGCTTGGCTTCGTGCCTCTTGTATATACACTCCTCTTATTTTTTGTACTTGAAGCCACATGACATGGCTTAGCTTTCTTATTTTTTGTACTTGAAGCCACATGACATGGCTTAGCTTCGTGCTATATGTACATACAAGCACTTTTTGAGCTTTCAATTTTATTGCGTTTTGGAGTTGTAATGTTTTATTTGGAATTGTAATTAAAATGCGGTTGGCTGTAAGAATTGAATTACACAATGTAGAAATGGGATTCTTGTAACTATATAGCATACACAACATACACAGCATTCTGTAAATTAAAAAAAAAATATTATAAAGCGCGTTTATCAGTGCGTCTATAAACGCGTCTATATACGCATCTGTCTGTTCGACAAGTGTCTATTTTTGCATCTATAAATGCGTTTATAAGAGCGTCTATTTAAGCGTCTAAATGCGCATCTATACACGCGTGTGTGTCCTATATAGACGCGCTATTAGATGTGGGTCTCCAGACGCGAAAATAGACGCGCAAATTAATATTGGCAAGTTCCTCCTTCACATGTGCTTCTCTTCACCACTGCAAGCCCTTCTATTCTATAGAAAGAGTCTACTTCCAACTTCTCTTTGCATTGTTTTACATATGAATTGGGAACAACGAATGTGATAGTATCACAATCGTGTCTATTGGTAAGGTTGGCTCTTAGGACAATCAGGGTCTTTGACTTTGTATGTTCTGTATTTAGCTAAGCGTTTCCCTTCGAAGGCGAACCTATGGCTAATACAATCTGTGAGCTGCCAAATATATAACACTAGAGTGCATTAGGGCCAGGTATGTCTTGTTTGCTTGTTGGAACTATGGCCCGGCAATCTCTATTGTCATTGAGCAATGGAACACTATTTTGAGCTGCTTCATTCGAGGACTTCACTTCATCTTCATAAGTTTTGATAGGCGCTACAGACAATTTGCTATCTGCAAGACATTATGGCATTTTAGTAAGTTATTTGTATGCTTGCTTTGCTTATATTGTCATATACTAAAAACCAAATTGTTTGTTCTTCATAGTTGTAGTATTTTATGGAGTTCATGTTCTTTTCAAAAGAATTGATTGTTCTTCATTCCATTAAGACAATCTTATAACCCTTTAACGTTCATTTTTGTGTGATTAGAGCAAATACTGCATTAAGCAGACCAAATTCGGAAAATTGACAAACAAATTAACTGCTCACCTAATACACTGCAAAATATAGCGAATACATACAACACAGGCAAGGCAACCAAAGTAACAAAAGGCGAATTGAAATATACGCAGAAAAGGTGGTAGCATGCATCATAGAAGAAGGGCGAAAAAGAGGCACAGCAGCATATCAATACTCTCAGCACAAAATTGACGAGCTGCCATTTAACATGCAGAAAATATCCTAAGAGCAAAATCGGAGATGGCTGCTAATTATGTCGGGCAGATCATCTTGCAGCGTCAAAGGAATGTGAAGGCTGCTGTTTAATTGAAAACAGAAAGCGACGGATCTTCTACTTTGTAGTGTTGCAGAGCATGTGTAAACAGTCGCTCTGTCTTGCTGTCTAGTTTCTATCTGGATAGTCTACTTGTATTTTCTTGTTATGGTATATTCCTAAACTAGCGCTACGTTTTTCTGCTTAAAGACCTTGCTCGTCGTAATGGGTGTTCTCTTATTCGTGGTCGTTCAAGAGATTCTAAGGGAAAAGAAATCACGCCAATCAGCCCCTGAGGCAGAAGGCGAGGAGGAATTGAAGGTGATTGTTCCTCTGCTGCCAACTAGGTTCTCCTACGTCCAAGACCTCCACGAAGCTATGTAAGGCTTCAGAAAATTGCTGGGTGCAGGTGGAATTGATATCGCTGTATTCAAGTACGCTGCCCGACGGAAGGGAAGTGGCTGTGAAGGTGCTAGAGACTAGTGTGAGCAAGAGACACTCCAAGCAGTTCTTAGCAGAGGTGGCAGCCGTTGGCCGAACCAACCGTTACGGGCTTTTATTGGCAGTACTAGCACATGGAAAATTTGTCTACGACTTCACGGAGAAGGGCTCCCTCGATCAATGGCTCTTCAAAGAACATATTCAGGTCAAAGAAATCTGTGGATGAATGAAAATAAAAACAGAATTGAGGGCATAACAATCAGGCCGTCGAACAGAGATTAGCTACTATTGCCAACAAATTCAGAAGATCCCACGACGAATAATCTTCATCAGACATCGCCTCAATTTATGACCACGCCCCTTAATCTTCAGCGTTAATAAATGCGAATTACCTGCCACAAAGCAGAAGACAAAATCAGGATTGCTAATGTAATAAGCCAACGAGAAAACAAGACTTTAGCATGTTTGCGTACAAACACTCGATGATTTACGTAAGGACAGCAACTCGATGATCTACGTAAGGACAGCAAGAAGAAAGAAGAAAAGAAGTTAGAAGTTGAAAGGGCGGGACGAAGATTTAGAGCACACGTTTGCTAAAGGTGTTACTCTCAGTGTCCATTCCTTCAAGGAGATCGTGCTGCTCAGCCATAGCCGCACAATATTCAAAAGCAATCAGATACGAGAGATGAGAAGCACACACTTATAGAATACAGGCCATGCGCTCGAGCTAAGAGAACATCGTCAAAATCCTGCTCCATCAATGAAGAAATCCCATCCACTCCACAAGGCTCCATAGAACGGCCGCCGCTGAAGGAGAATAAGTGGCACTGCAGAACGCCAAAGTAAATGAATCATTAAACCCTATTTAATTAGTCTGCAAGGGCCAATCGATAAAACACACGTCGAAATCAAAACAAACTAAGAAATTAGGGATTTTACCTTTCCCCAAATCCTAATCGTCCCTAAACCCTTCCTACAGGGAAAAGTATGGAACTGGGCCAAACCATGTTCAAATGTAGCCAATCATGGAACTCTTTTGGAAGTGGGCTAAAGCATGATCGCGTATAGCAAGCATACCAGGGGATTACAAAATCGAAAGTAAGCTCACGATGATGTATAATAGTCCTCGTGCTTCTCAGATTTTTTTAATGATGTAATGATTATAACATTGGAGAGTCTCCCTTTTAATCTGCCTCAGTATTTTACTTGTTGCCATCTCTTTGAGAACTCCTTAATTGCACAGTATTACTAACATCATCAGATCGATTGTGCCACATGGAATTAATTATTATACTTGAACCACGTTGCTAGTACTACCACCACATTGCTAGTTCTTCATGTGAAACATGCGATACTATATAGGTATGCTACTTGAAGCCACACTCAGGGTTCTTGGTTGGGCACACGAGGTACTATGTGGGCTCAAACTAGCCATGTCAATCATCATGATGAATATAATAAAATTGTCTAAACTTAATCGCAATTAGCCCATGTTACCTATTGTGGTTGCCACATTGACCATTATAGGTGGTGAACACCATTATGATGATACATGTCGACAACCCAGTGGCCCACATTAACCATTGTGATGGTTGTCTAGTAGCTCATGTTAACTATCATGGTGGCCATGTCAACCATTGAAGAGTATATATATATAAAAGGCACACTTACAATAATAAACATTCCCCCTAGATCTTCTAAATTATGAACCATAGAATCCGCCATGGTCAATGGCTCTATATATGTATATATATATATTTTTGGGAAAAAACCCCAACCCCACTTAGATAGTGAAAAATTGTCTTAAACAGTGCCTTATCCATTTTCTTAAAAATCCTTTTGACACTCACATTCTAATAACTCATAGAACCTTAACCCCAACCCCACTTAGATAGTGTGAATTGTCTTAAAGAGTGCCTTATGCATTTTCTTAAAAACCCTTTTGACCTCACAATCTACACTACTACACACGCATCCTATTGCGACGTTTACGTACCGACGATTAGCGCCCGCTTAGCGTTAATCGTCGGTATAAAAATCGGGTGTCGTAAATCGTCGCAATATAGCGACTTTTAATAAGCGTCGCTATATAGCGACGTTAGTAATGGTCGCTATATAGCGACTTTGAAAGGTCGCTATATAGCGACTTTAGTAAAAGTCGCTATATAGCGACTTTTAAAAGTCGCTATATAGCGACACTGAGACTATATTATAGCGACGTTTTACAGAGAGGTTTTTTTTTTTTTTTTAGCCTTAAAATTTATTTTCTTTCAATGACAAAATTTTTTAAATTTTCATACATGTTTGAGCTCATAGAGAAATAAAAAATGAGAGCATGTACATCAAGCCTTTGAAGCTCATATATTCATGTCCAAGTTGGAGATGAGAAAAATCAAATTAAATAAGAGCATTTACATCAACTGTTTCATCTTGAGCCAAGTCTAAGGCGCCAAGCAAGTCTATCTCCAACTCTATACCGAGTTGATCTCCTATATCATCATCGTACTCTAGCATCGTACGTTCACCTAAAAGTATTTGATCATCTTCTTCAATTAAGCTTAAGTGTGGTGATCGATCTTGACGATTGTTGTCTTCCTCGTCAATATCGTGATCTCCATCCTCCTCCCGTGCGATGTCATTATGCGCATCTTCCTCTTGCCTCATATGGTGATCTACATCTTCTTCGCTAGATTCATCAATTGGATCCGGATTTGGTAGTGGCATCTCCATATCCACATCTCGATCTTCAAAAATCTGCTTACTTCGTGGTGCAACTTGGATCACGTACCACCATCTTGGATCAGAACGATCCGGATGAAAAACCACCTATATTGAAGATGAAAAATCACATGCCAAATGTCGTCAATTATATATATATCAATGGACTTAAAAAACGAAAGCTTCGACTAATTAAATCATTAGTATGCACCTGCTCACAGTGCTCGGGAAGAACAAAAGTATCACTTTCATCGGTCCAATGTTTGGTGGAGTCTATTGCAAAGAGACCGCTACCATCTTTTCTCACAGTTGCATGGGGACCGTTGTAAGTAGTTCTAAACCATTTTACATCAAGAATGAAAATAGTAAATCGTCTGAAATCAATTTCATAGATGTCGCGTATGGTTCCACAATAATCCAACTGTGAGGAGAGAAGATTGGTATCCGAAGCACTTGCTCGGCTATCTTGTGTGAAGTTAGCCATGACTCCACAATCATACGTGACTCTCTTTAATCGATGCGTTCTATGCGAAAATGTCGTCCATATGACCATAATGCACTGTACTTTTTGTACTGTAAAAGAGCATCATTAAAACAATGAAGATGCACCTATTTTATAGCATATATTGCCACAAATAATTACTTAATTACATCAAGAGATAAGAAACTTACATGCACCATACATCCAGATGATAACTCCCGCTCGCGCTCGTTTATTGTCTCTCCATCACGTTCGGCTTTACGTATAGCTAGTTGTAGCCAATCAAGTGACATGTGAGTAGGGAGAAGAGCCAGATCTCGTGGATATGGTTGTGATCGCCTGTACATTACTCTGAATCTCGTCCTTGCATTTATTCTTTCTGCTTTGGCCACTTCATATCTCTCAATCCACTTCTGCATCTCAGGGCTATTGAGGATACAAAACTTATTGAATTTCTCCATTTGCTCTTCGCTCATCTTTCTTTCAATCCCTTTTCCTTGGGGGACCTCGCCAATGATGCGATCATCATCCTTGTTGTGCCAAGCTTGCGGCATATCAGGATCCGTGGATGCAAGAAACTCTGTGATATATACTAATGACTCTTGCACAAGCCATCCCTCTACGATGCTTGCTTCTGGTCTTGCTCTTTGTCTTACAAACCCCTTTAAAGTTTTCATAAACCGCTCGAGAAAAAACATCCATCGATTATGAACGGTACCTGCTATAGCCACCTCATCAACTATGTGCACAAGCAAGTGGACTTGAGTTATCATAATGCTTGAGGGAAAGTGCTTCTCAAGCAAGCATACGGCTTCGATGGATTCCACCCTAGCCTTCTCGATGCTCGATATAGAGATCTCTTTTTGAGATATCCACCTATTTCACATGTCCATGCATATGTAAGATATTTGAGATATCCACCTATTTCACATGTCCATGAAGAAAATAGATAATGCGAATTGATAGTAAGCATACCTCACAATACCACAGATCTTGAATATAGCATTTCTAACATCTTCTTGTAAGCACCCTTTTATTGTAATTGGAAGGATGAACTATCAAAGCAACAATGAAATCATGTCAACAATATAACATAATAATAATTACGCTAATGCATCACTATTATCGGTACACTAATTCTACTTAGAATACCTGTAAGACCTTGTGCCAATCATGGGACTTGAGGCCACTAAGCTTATTGTCCTTTGAAAATGCTCCTTTCAAGCAACGCATGTACCCTGTCGGTGTTTGAAAAGAGGCAATGTCTGCCTTGATCGCTGCCTCCTCCCTCGTAGAGAGGATCCACGTTGCTTTCGGGAGGACAACTTTTCCTGAAGCATGCACTTGGGGCCACAAACGAGACATCCTATTCATAGCACGCAAGTCTTCTCGCACTCCTCTCGAGTCCTTGGAACCAACCAAGTGTGCCCAAATGGTAGCCCCCACATTCTTAAAGATATGCATTGGATCCAAGAGATGATTGATTTGTAACTGACCCCAATAAGGAAGCTCGTGAAAGATCGATAGCCTCTTCATACCAGGAGGAGGTTCCTCTCCATTCTCCCTCCAAGCTTGAATCCAATCACTTGCTTTTAAATATGATGGTGGTGGATCAAGCTTACCTCCACGTGCGAGATGGTCGAGCGGAAGGTATCGAGCATGACCTTCATAAACATTTTTCCTCATGTGTTTGGAGTAGCGTGCAAGCGATTTCAGAGCGGGTCCACAAACAGGACAAGCATGGTACCCACTTGTAGCAAGCCCTGCACGCGTGCATGAATATGTTAGTACAAGACATGCGTGCAAAAGAGAGTAAAAAAAGCATAATCCCTCATTGTACATGTAAAGACATAACCACGTACCTGCGCACTCTCCATATCCTGGGTAGTCATGCATGGTCCACATCAAGATACCCCTGACGGAAATATCATTGGTATGCCTAGGAGCTCTGGAAATATCAAAGACCTGCACTCCTCTCCATAATATCTGTAACTCGTCTATCAAAGGTGCCATGTACACGTCCATGTTTCTTGCCTTGTACTTTCCTGGCACAAGTAGTGCAAGCATGAGGTGTCCCTTTTTTATTGTTAGCCATGGTGGGATATTGTAATTCACCACGACTATGGGCCATGTCGACCAAGATGTCGAGCGTAACCCGAAAGGATTCACGCCGTCCATGGCTAGCCCAAGATGTAAGTTGCGTGGCTCTCTCGCAAAGTCCGGCCATTGATTATCTATGTGCTTCCAAGCCGCACAATCTGCGGGAATCCTCAATGTGTGATCAGTGGACCGATGAGATGCATGCCATGTCATCAACTCCGCTATGGATTTGCATCGAAACATGTGTTGTATTCTTGCAATGATGGGAAAGTGTCTTAAGACCTTTACCGGTATCCTCTCACCCTGCAAGTCATCTCTATATCGTTGTTCCCCACACTTTGGACAACTAGCCAAATCTCCATGCTCACGACGAAAGAGAATACAATCATTACGGCAAGCATGGATGGTATCATAATCCATACCCACCATTGTTAGCATCTTTTTCGCTTCATCTCTTGATGCGGGCATGGTATTTGGTGCAGGCAACATCTTTTGGAGCAACCTATGACAAAGACACTATCCAAATGATGATTCTCAAAACAAACAATATCCAAATAATGAGTCAATCAAATTAATGCAAGGGCTAACCTCATTAAGGCCGAGACACTTGTATCCGACCACCCATACTGTACTTGTAGATTCAAGATTGAGAGACAAGCACGTAGTTTAGACATCCTGGCACCCTCGTACAATTGTGTTGATTGCAACTCTCGCATTTTCACCTCAGACTCTGACATCACGTGTACGTGGGATGTAGTGCCCCTAAAAATGGAATCCATCATGTCGACCATACCCTCGTCGTCATCTGGGAGACTATAGTCTTGTTGAAAGTGAGAAGGTATATGTGTACCCTCGTCACCCTCGTCATCCTGTCATAAGCTCATTCGTGTAAATAGAAGATCTTCTAATTCCGGGTATACAATAAGATTGCGAACTTAAATAGCTTTGACTTACCGATGATCCATCAACATGTGCAACACCAACGGGGGGTACTGGTTCCGGCTCCTCCCCATACATCCGCAAGTGGCGCATGATAATACGACGTTGATGTCGTACTTCTCGCTTGCAATGAGTGCAATGACAATATAACCTCTCCGTAAGCCACTTCGTGCTCCCGGGCGTTGGCGCATCATCGGATGAGCTTCCACTCGTCCCTTCCATCTACACTTATAAAACCAAAACATAAGCATGAAGAGGAGATGTACACAATTATGAGCATAGCATGTTTAATTTGAGCTTCTCTTGAGGCTATATAAAAAGAATGACATCGCTATATAGTAAGGATTGAAACAAAAAATCTTATATAGTAAGGCTATGTAGTAAGAGGAGATATTGACAATGATAGGCATAGCATGTTTGAGTCACAAGAGGCCTCATTAAAAAACAAACAGTAAGCGTGGCTATATAGCGACGCTCTGTTCCGTCGCTATATAGCGACGATTTTAATTGAAAGCGTCGCTATATAGCGACGTTTTCAATTAAAAACGTCGCTATATAGCGACGAATAAGCGTCGCTATATAGCGACGCTGTGGGTTAAAACCCGAAACGGCGAAACCCGCGGCGTTTTGCTCAAAGCTTTCCTAATCTCTAAACTAAGCTCTCCAAAATCTCCTCCCACCTATTTTCACTGACCTCCCATCTATTCCAAGCAACCTCCTACCCTATTTCCCACTCCTCACCCTCCTCCTACCTCTTGTGCACCCTCTCTCTCCTTTTTCCCTCTTTGGTTTCCAGAAAGAAAGTTCTTCAAAAGGTGAGTTTTTTTCAACAATGTAGGTTGTTTGTTTGTTAGCTTTGGTTTTGTGAGTGTTTCTACTTGTATTGCTAAAGTTTTAAACTAGTTTTCATGCTTGATTAGAAAGGATTCAAACAAAAAACGAAATTTCAAGAAAGAAAGAAAGAAACTCACCTCTTCTTTCTGTATTTCTCTTCCTTCTCTTCCTTCTCTTCTCCTCAATCTCCTCCTTTCCTTGTCTCCTCAATCTTCTCTTTCCTTGTCTCCTTTCAAGAAGTTGCTTTTGTGATCTCCTCTTTCCACTAACATCTTATTTGAAAAAATGGGTTGTTTTCTCTCTTTTGTAGGGCCAGTCCACTACACCGAGCGGGACATAGTCTCTCTTTTGTGGGCCCAGTCCACTACACCGAGCGGGACATACTTTTACAGGTAAGTGCTTCCTCTTCTTTCCATTTAAGCTTTTTGTTATTTGCATTTGCCTGCAGCTAGCGCCTTAAGCGCTAGCTGCAGTGATGGGCGTAGGAACCCTCTCTTCCCCCTTCTCTTTTACTCATTTTCCCCCTTCTCTTTTTTTCCTCTTCTCTTATTCTCTCTTTCCCCCTCTCTCTTTTCCCTTCTCTCTTTCCTTTCCCCCTTATTCTCTATTTCCGCATCCCTCTTATTCTCTTATGCTTATGCTTCTCTCATTCCGCATAAGCTCCTCCTCTATTTCCGCATGAGCATAAGCATGAGCTTATGCTTATGCTTATGCATAAGCATAAGCATAAGCTCATGCTTATGCTCATTCATGAGCATGAGCTTATGCGTAAGTTTCCGCAAGAGCTTATGCGGAAATAGAGAATGAGAGAAGCATACGCTTCTCTCATTCTCTTTTTCCGCATAAGCTCCTTCTCTCATTCCGCATAAGCTCCTTCTCTATTTCCG